>NC_138133.1:85147769-85444695 GCF_964188305.1 Podarcis bocagei | reverse complement strand
CTTTGACAAAGTACGGTGAAGCGTGGCAAGTGTCTGAAACTCTCGTGGCCTTTACATGTGGTATTCAGGATTATTTCTTTAAATGTGGTGTTGGGATAGTAGAAAAGTATGCTCCTGCTATCCTGCACTAGCCTGTTCCAGACCCCAGAACCTAAATTCTGAACTTTAGAATCCAGATCCTGAGGACCAATTAACTTTCCCCAGTCCCTGCATTTCCAGGGCAGGAAAAGTTTGTCCTGCAGATATAGATGTGAGAAGAAGCACAGCTTGGAACATCCTCTTGATATGTATGAAGATTCAGGTGTAACCAGGGATGCTTGAGCTCCATTTTTTCCAGCTTTTGATATGAACTAACCAGAACTGCACTTCTCAAATGAATGTACAGATTGGAATATCATTTTGATTTTGCACTGTTCTCAGCTTAACAAAGGGTCCAAAATGTATATTTGGGGGAGGGGAATACATTTCCAAATGCATTTTGGGAGAGACATCTTCTCTTTGATCCTTACCAACAGTCACAGGTTCTTCTTCTTCTTTGGCAATCACTCATTACTGAGTAAGATTGTCTTCCATGAACACAGTTTTAACAGTGAGCCCATAAGTGACAGTGGAGGCCAATTCTGGATCCATATGTCCTTCCACAGTGGGGACATAGGTTTCCAGGTGGGAGTTGATTACAGTGAGGGTTTGCCAAATGTGCCTTCCTCTTAGCATGCTTCTCCTTTCCGTCCTGAGTTCAAATGTCTTCCAACCCATGACACCTTTGGTAAGGGCTGTTCTCCAATTGGAGTGCTCACAGGCCAGTGTTTCCCAGTTGTCGGTGTTTATACTACATTTCTTTTAGATTTTCCTTGAGAGAGTTTTTTTTGTTGACCACCAGTATTACGCTTTCCATTTTTAAGTTCGGAATAGAATAGTTGCTTTGGAAGACAAACTTCAGGCATCCGCAAAACATGGCCAGTCCAACAAAGTTGGTGTTGAAGAATCATTGCTTCGACACTTGTGATCCTTGCTTCTTCCAGTACACTGGCATTAGTTCGCCTGTCTTCCCAAGTGATGTGTAAAAATTTTCAGAGACAACATTGATGGAATCTTTCAAAAGATTCCAACAGGTTCTGCACAGGGTTGCTGGCATTCATCTGTCTCAAGAGATAATGGATTGTGCTTCTGGGGGGTGAAGTGAAACTGCTGCGTTTGCAACACTGAAGTGACCTCCCCAGGGCACAAGCCTGGTTGTGTGAATGGAAGTCCTGGGCTCCCAGACGACAAGACCCTCCTCTCAGTCTTGCTGATGTGGTCCAAAGAAAAACAGAGCAGAACAAGAAGTATAATAATATGATAACAACTGGGCTGCAGGAGTTGCCAGAAGGAAGCATGCAAGGCACCATCCAACTGTCTTAAGGACTCCATTCTGGATTTGTGAAGAGTTGACTCCTTAGCCACATCTTCTCCTGAAGATATCCTGCAAGGCAGCAGAGGTTTAGGGTATGAGTTTTCATTCTCCTAGAGAGACTACCTTTCCAGGTTGATGAGCAGTTGATGAGCATTATCTGCCCCTAACTTCCCTCTACAGAACTTGCAGAAACTGCCTTCTTAACCACTGGACCTATTATTGATCTCATCTGGTCAATCCAGTGGTGGCTGTTGTCACTTGTGGGGGAAACACTTCTGCCTGTATTACAAGAGTTTCTGCCTGTTAAGAAATCCTCCTAGAATGGACCCTGTGCAATATTGTAAAGTGATGACTACATTGGCGTGGATCCATCTGGGATGAGTTCCTTCAATCTTCACTCTCTGATTTTGTTCCCACAACATTTCCCCCATTCCCATAGAAAGAAAATAAAGGCTGGGTATCGGAAGAATAAGGCTCCTGAAATAGATGAAAATTTCCCCAAACCTCAAATTGTCCCACAAACAACAACAACAAAAACAACGTCTTGTAGCCTACCTCTGGTAAAACCCCCAGTTTCAAAGTTAATTCACAGAGGGCATTGGGAAACTCAACAATCTCTACCTAGGATGTAATTGTGCAAGGAAGCCCAGCTATGCTGATCAAATTTTTTTATGTATGTTTTTTGGGACCACAAAGGGGGCAGCAGCAACCACATCGCTTGAGATACTCGTTGAATTGGCTTCTGCCAGGCTGTACTCTTTGATTTTGAGGAGCTGCCTTTTCCAGATACATTTTCTGGAATGGAATTCAAAATGTCAGGATCAGCTACACTTCAGGATGCAGAGTTCTGGAATTTTGCAAGTGAGATGAAGGAGCTTGGGGAGTTTCTTGACACAGCCCAGATAACAGCTTTGTCCCTTGATTCTACTGAGCATGTGTCATAGGTCTTGGGCTTTCAGAGGAGTCAGTTAGTGGCGACAGGCTTTCCTCAGCTGGTTGCAAAGAGCGCTGGACTTGTGAGTAGGCCTCCTTCCTTCCAGCATGGAGGCGAAGTGTTAATGTGCTGGGCAGGCGGGCTCCAGAATCCTCCTCTGAGGGCCTTCCCTTGAACGTACACTTCCCCCCTCTGTGGACACATCATCGTCAACTTCTCCTCACACCATTGACCTGTCAAGATTCTTGCTGGGCAAACAACACAGGGTGTTCAATCCGGCCGTGACCTCTAGGAACTGGCAGCTGCAGAAGTCTGACCTGCTCATACATCCCTCCGGGGTTGGCGTGCTACTGGGCTTCAGGAAGGCGATTTGTCTTTGTTTCATTTAGGGATCTGACAGAGCTTCACCGACTCCAAGGTTTCGTTGCCAAGCCAGACGAGGTCAAGCTGTGCAGAAGCAGAAGCAACCTTGGGACTCTATACTTACTAGGGACAGCTGTGTTCAGGGCCCATATTGGACAGAAACAGCTCTGCTGTGTGTGGTGCTGATTTACTGCAGTGTGTTCTGTGACCATCTGACAATTAAACTGCTGAATGTGTGGTTGAATAATATTATGTTGTTGTGTTTTTTTTTTTAAAAAAAAATATGACATACTTTTTTGGTTTTTTGTTCTTCTCTGAAAATTAGCTAAATTCAGGATATCAGAAAATAAAGCCAGAGTTTTATTTAGTTGATTGCAGGGGCCAGATCTGAATGTGAAACTTCTTGGTTATGGTTATCAGTCTTGGTCATTAAGACACTCTTTGAATTGTAGTTCTGTGTGGGGAATAGGGGTCTTCTCACAGCTCTCAGCAACCTTTACAAACTACAGTTCCCAAGATTCTCTGGGGTCAATCATAGAATCATAGAGTTGGAAGAGACCACAAGGGCCATCGAGTCCAACCCCCTGCCAAGCAGGAAACACCATCAGAGCACTCCTGACATATGGTTGTCAAGCCTCTGCTTAAAGACCTCCAAAGAAGGAGACTCCACCACACTTCTTGGCAGCAAATTCCACTGTCGAACAACTCTTACTGTCAGGAAGTTCTTCCTAATGTTTAGGTGGAATCTTCTTTCTTGTAGTTTGGATCCATTGCTCCGTGTCCGCTTCTCTGGAGCAGCAGAAAACAACCTTTCTCCCTCCTCTATGCGACATCCTTTTATATATTTGAACATGGCTATCATATCACCCCTTAACCTCCTCTTCTCCAGGCTAAACATGCCCAGCTCCCTTAGCCGTTCCTCATAAGGCATCGTTTCCAGGCCTTTGACCATTTTGGTTGCCCTCCTCTGGACATGTTCCAGTTTGTCAGTGTCCTTCTTGAATTGTGGTGCCCAGAACTGGACACAGTACTCCAGGTGAGGTCTGACCAGAGCAGAATACAGTGGCACTATTACTTCCCTTGATCTAGACGCTATACTCCTATTGATGCAGCCCAGAATTGCATTGGCTTTTTTAGCTGCCGCGTCACACTGTTGGCTCATGTCAAGTTTGTGGTCAACCAAGACTCCTAGATCCTTTTCACATGTACTGCTCTCAAGCCAGGTGTCACCCATCTTGTATTTGTGCCTCTCATTTTTTTTGCCCAAGTGCAATACTTTACATTTCTCCCTGTTAAAATTCATCTTGTTTGTTTTGGCCCAGTTCTCTAATCTGTCAAGGTCGTTTTGAAGTGTGATCCTGTCCTCTGGGGTGTTAGCCACCCCTCCCAGTTTGGTGTCATCTGCAAATTTGATCAGGATGCCCTTGAGTCCATCATCCAAGTCGTTGATAAAGATGTTGAATAAGACCGGGCCCAAGACAGAACCCTGTGGCACCCCACTAGTCACTCTTCACATTAAATCATGACTGTTTAATGTGGCATAATACAATACCCTCCAACATTTCTCCGATGAAAATAGGGATGCCCTATTCGATACTACAGTGGTACCTCGGATTAAGTACTTAATTCGTTCTGGAAGCCCGTTCTTAACCTGAAACTGTTCTTAACCTGAAGCACCACTTTAGCTAATGGGGCCTCCTGCTGCTGCCGCGCCACCGGAGCACGATTTCTGTTCTCATCCTGAAGCAAAGTTATTAACCTGAAGCACTATTTCTGGGTTAGTAGAGTCTGTAACCTGAAGCGTATGGAACCTGAGGTACCACTGTACTACTACTACTACTAATAAGAATAATAATATTTATACCCCTCCCATCTGACTGGGTTGCCCAGCCACTGTGGGTGGCTTCCAACATATATAAAAACATAAACACTGAAAAAAACTTCCATATGCGTGGCTGCTTTCTAAAGGTCATATAGTTACTGATCTCCTTGTTTCAGGTTGCATAACTCCATACCCTCCAACATTTCTCTGATGAACATAGGGGTGTCCTAAGAAAAAGTGGGACATTCTGGGATCATAGCAGAAACCGGGACTGCTTCTGTAAATCTGGGACTGTCCCTGGAAAATAGGAACACTTTGGAGTATCTATGATATTGCATTAAATGTATAGTGCAGTCAGAAGCAGGGTCACACCACACAACCAAATGAGAATGAAAGACATGCTAACAGAAGCCTGCCAAACTCAGAGAGAGGCGTTGCTTTATTATTTGACAATATAATACACTTCCCTATGATCCACAGCTGTATAGCTATTGAACAAGTTTGTTTAGTGTGGAGGAAGGAGGAGCAATGGGACTGAACTGGAATATGATATTCCTAATTTCCTTGGCCAGTATTTTTCCCTCAAGGACAACTCTGTGTGTATGAAAAGTGTCAGGACATCTGGAAACTTGCTTGGCACTTCCTGGTCCCACTTGTTTGGTTATTTCCCAATAACGGAGCTGTCAGCTGTGCTGCTAAATTTTGCCATCATCAGGGGAAATGTGGGCAGCCTGGGCCAGGGGAAGTGAATATAATTTCCATAAGATTACCAACATTGCTCTCTAAATTGCAGCCTTATTCATCATGGGCAAAAGGGTGGGTATTTATATCGCTGTAGCTGTGGTGTAATGGATGGAGCATCAAACAAGGACTAGTGGGATGGAGATACAAATCTGCCCTCTGCCCTGATGCTCACTAGATGATATTAGACCAGTCATTCCTTCTTCTTGTTGTTGTTGTTGTCGTTTAGTCATGTCTGACTCTTCATGACCCCATGGACCAGAGCATGCCAGGCACTTCTGTCTTCCACTGCCTCCCGCAATTTAGACAAACTCATGCTGGTAGCTTCGAGAACACTGTCCAACCATCTCGTCCTCTGTCGTCCCCTTCTCCTTGTGCCCTCAATCTTTCCCAACATCAGGGTCTTTTCCAGGGAGTCTTCTCTTCTCATGAGGTGGCCAAAGTATTGGAGCCTCAGCTTCAGGATCTGTCCTTCCAGTGAGCACTCAGGGCTGATTTCCTTAAGAATGGGTAGGTTTGATCTTCTTGCTGTCCATGGGACTCTCAAGAGTCTCCTCCAGCACCAGAATTCAAAAGCATCAATTCTTCCATTCCTTCTTACTTCCCTTACTTTGCATGGTGATTGTGAGGATACAATGAAAAGAAGTTAACCACATACATCATAGTGGGGAGGTGGAACCTTACCTCCCTACCATCATAGGCCAACTTTGGCAGGTGGGTGGGGCTGCCCACCTGTCAGTCACCTTACACCAGTTGATTGGCAGTGCCTGAAGACCCAGCATGAGCTGTGCCTTTACCTGCCCCTACATCTGATGTCATATATAATGTTAGTCGTTCTGCTGGTGGGAGTGGCTTGCCTGAAATGGCCTGATGGGCCAAATGGGCCTGATTAGACCCTTGGGTTGAAGGTTCCCCACTACTGATGTACACCACCTTATTCTTTCATTGCAGGGGTTGGACTAGATGATCTGTGGGTCCCTTTAAGCTTCACAATTCTATGATTCTAGGAGACGAAAGGGCAGGAGAAGGAAGGAAGGAAGGAAGGAAGGAAGGAAGGAAGGAAGGAAGGGAGGAAGGAAGGAAGGAAGGAATACTTTGGGCTTCCATAGTGGATGTATAATGGTGCTATTGAAATAATAATAATAATAATAATAATAATAATAATAATAATAATAATAATAATAATAATAATAATAATATAATTTATCTATACCCTGCCCATCTGGCTGGGTTTCCCCAGCCACTCTGGGTGACTTCCAACAGAATATTAAAATACAATAACCTATTAAACATTAAAAGCTTCCCTAAACTTATCATGTGTAATAGACTTTTAATATTTAATAGAAGTAGACAGTAGAGGCATGTGGGACTCAAACCACCTCCTGTTTTTTCTCAAAGATGGCAAAAGTTTTGTTCTTTCTTTTGTTCTGCAGAACAGATTTCTGCAAGGCACATTGGTTGCTAAGGAAAATCAAAGTTAACGTTCAATATTATGCTGCTCATAAATGACAGTTTCCTTGTTGAGAATAAGCAGTCTTGTTTGAAAAACCTTTGTGGCTCTAATTTCCAGCCTAACAAAGTTAACACAGCAGCCCTTCATTTCTTATTGACAGAAGCATTAAAGGAATCTTACTTTCGAAAAGTGGGTTTCTGAATCTGGAGTTTGGAACTAAACAGGAAGGAGACAGTTCTTGAGTGGGTGGACAACGCCTCCCCCATTAGAAGTATGTTTTAAGTCTATAGCTGCTACCAAATTTTAGACATTCTTCCTTAAGCAAAACATCTGAGGAATTTTGAGTGAAGCCAAGAGTTCCAATAACAGCCTAACTCCAAAGCAGCTTAACTCATTAGGGATGTGTCAGAAGTGTTATGGAACTGCTATTAGCACCATCCTTGCATTGAGTCCTACCCCTCTCTGATTTGTAATATAAGTTATCCTATGTCCTCACATCATTTTACCAAGTCAAGTCTCCACCCTGGCGAGTTACAGCCAATTAATGTGCCATACACACACATATAGTGTGGTGACATCAAGACCCAAGATGAGCTTAATTACTTTTTTCAGAAGGCGAGAACTCAACCCAAGTTTGCTTATTTTTAGGGTGGATCAGTGTGCGTTCTCTGTAAGTTCTGCTGTAAGACTTCTCCCATAGACATCTGGCTGTCCCTTGTGAGAACACAATGCTAGTCCAAATGGACCTCTGGCCTGATCCAGCACTGCTGTCCTTGGGTTCTATTAATGTAAGGTTTCTCATGTGAGTTCTTTAACAGCTATCCTGTCTATCTATGTTAGCTAGACTTCCACAACAAATTGATCACTGTAGACTGAATTTGACCATGTTCACATGGGCATTTTTTTTCAGCCTTTCATTTGTTTCACTTCTTCTGATCAGATAAGCTCCTTACCAATAGTCGGATCCTATACGTATCCAGTACCATCTGTTGGGAAAACTGCAAGGTTCCATCCCCTCCCAGGGTTTGGGGCTGCACATTCCATCTAGTAAGGAATTTGCTAACATTAGAATAGATTTTTAAAATATCACTGGCTAGAAGTGAGGGAAGTGTCTGTATTCTGGAAATAAGGTCGCTTTGAGTGGGTATGATACTGTAATTCACCAATGGAGAATTTGTGGCCCTCTAGTTGTTGCTGCAATCCAGTTCCCATCAGCCTCAGCTAGAGAAGAGAAGCTATTTTTTGTTCACATCCTAATGCATAGGAACTGAAACACAGTTATCTTGTTAAAATTGCACTTTTGTCAAGTGGTTCTTCAACCAAATGATGTGTACAAAATGAGCATATAACATACAGAAATACATTGCGTTGGAGGAAGTGCTGGTTTTCCGTTAGCTCTTTAAAAAATAATGAAAAGGAACTGAACTAAAGACTAGACAATGGACAAGCTCTGTGAAACTGAAATTGATAGTTTTCCCCATCCCTGGCCCAAACCAGTGCAGGCAATGGTCAGGATGGTGGGAATCATATTCCAGAAACTTCAGGAGAACTGCAGATTCTCCTCCCCTTCTATGGTTTCCGCTAAAATTATAGCTCTGATTGTTACTGCAAGTTTGCTTTTTGAGCTGATGCATTATGAATTCCTGTGAAGTGTGTGTGTTTGCAGTAGCGAGGGCGGCGGCGGGGGGGGGGGGACGGACGGACGACAAATGCCCATTAGCAATGTATCCATTACCCCAAGCTTCTTATATTTCTCTTGTAATCTCCTTTGGTTTATTCTGGTAAAACCTGACAGCTACACATGTCTGACATTCATTGCAGTCCAGTTCCCGAAGGAGGTTTTGGTTTTTTTGACAGATGAAGGCTTACTTACTGTTGAAAGGAAACAAAAAACAAAGCAAATCTGAAAAGAAAGTCCTAGTTAATGCAGGAGAAGGGCACTGGGTTCTGTTTGTTTGTTTTAGCAAAGATTATGGGTTTAGAGATAAAAACATTTCATACTGCAACAGGAGGAGGAAAAATATTCAGACTTTTACAGATGAAAATAGGGACCTTTGTGTACTGCTAACACCCTAGTTTTTCACATAACTGATTCCTCTATGGGATCATCCATTTCACACTGTGGAATAATATTCTTCACCTTCTCTATTCATCAGCTGAACAGTAATAATTTAGGGGTAGAGAATGCAGTGCCCCTTAACCATCGTTTCTGACCATTGATCATGATGACTGACACTGATGGGTGAGACTGACTGATGGGAGTTGGCATTCTTTCACAATTTTGATGGCTTTAGAATAGGATTATACAAATTTATAGAGAATAGGGCTTTCAAGGGCCACATAGTAAAATTACTATTATTATTATGGAATAGGGTGTCCCTATTTTCTTCAGAGGAATGTTGAAGGGTATGAATCAGAGTTTTGAGGGGGGGAATGGCCTCTATATTATGGGAGGGGAGCACGTTTTGTGTGGAAAAACAATTATGTGATTTGGAAGATACGAAGAGAGAGATGATGTGTTCTTAGAATGATAGAATTGCAGAATTGTAGACCCCCAAGGCTCATCTAGCAGGAAACTCTGCTAAAGCATCCATAACAGATGGATCCATGTTGATTAAGGGCAACTGAATGACCTTTTTTTATGGGGGCTCTGATGTGGTAGGGGTAGTGGATTTGCTTATTTGTAGGAATGCCTGCTGTTTCTTGGGGCAGCACTCCCTACACTTGATCTTCTTATGATATCCTCACAATATTGACCTTATTGACAAAAATATAATTAGAGCATAAGCAGAAGAAACAATAATGCAGCAAGAGAATTTTGGGAAGCGAAGAAATGTCATATTGATTTGACTCAAGCCTGCAAAACCCATTTGATTTCAGCTGCCAAGTTTGACTGGAGGGACCAGAAAAGGCCTTTAGATGCTCATAACCAGTGGAGCATTCTACTGATCTGGTCTTCTGCTGAACCACTGCAACATTCTGGGCCTTTTTGTTTTGCTGCTCAGTTTTTGCCTGCGTTCTGCGCCGAAGGCAGAAGCCAAATGACAATAGCAGATGCTGGCCTGCCTTGCCTTTAATTTTGCCTCTGGAAATAGCACTTAGACTGGAGCTCCAGCTGGCACTGATTGATGTGCTGCCCGATTGGCACTCGTTCCGTACAGGCACAAGTGGCTGAGCTGTGAAACTTACAGGCTTAGATTTTATAGGAAGGCACTCAGTCACTGTAATTGTTTGTCTGTTCCCTATAATTTACAGCAGGCGAAGCAGTGATAAAACACTAGCTGGTTTTAGGTGAGCATGAGTGGTTTCATACCATCTTCCTCCTTCTTTTGATTTCTGTTAACGTGACCTTAGCTATTCAGCTAAAAGTTACTGAAAGTTGCTTTTCTTTTCTTCCTGCTTTTGTGAGTGCAAGTGATGTTTTTTCCGCAGTAAATAATCAGGTGTATAGTTTACACTCTTGGTGCCATGCAAGACATGCAACAATGTTTGTAAGAACAGGAACATTGCTGCCTGACGACAGCACACTTAAGATCTTGGAACAAGAGGTTTTGCGCGTCGAGGTCCCCAAGACACCCCCCAAAGAAAAACACTATTGACACTTAATTTTTGTTTAAGGTTTTTGGCATAATTTTGGGCACAACTTTATTCAAATTACAGCAATGTGAGTGGTTGCTTAGGCATTGGTAGCACTAACTGACCCCGCACGGGGACAGCTCTGACATTCGCACCCCCCACGAAGTCAGAAAGGGTAAGTCGCCTGGGGAGAGAGACGGGACTGGGAACCATGCCTCACCTCTCCCCAGAATGCTCCCAGGGGCTCTTGCATGGTCCTAGCCCCTTGCCAGGCGGTTTCAGACAAAAGCATGGGGAGCCCCTGGGTTCCTTTAATGGAAAACCCTTGCAGCAGCAGCAGTATTTTGGAGGGGCAGGCACAGCCAAATCCATACCCCTCCACCAACCAATTCCCAGACCAATGCCTAACCGCAACCTTACAAGTTGTGACGATTTGCTACACAGTAGGCAAAATCAAATGGCACACACTAATCAGCCAAATGGACAAAATTCCTACCGGGCCCCTGCCCCAAAGCAGACGACCCCATGACAGGCATAGCAAGGTCAAGCAAACAGCCTAAAATTAGGGAGGGGAGGGCGGGTGATCCGAAGCACGCAGCGAAAAGAGGAAGTTCGTCACTGTGTGCATTGCATTTAACAAATAGGGCTGTCAATCAATAAATGGCAACATATAAATCTCCCCAGTAACAGCCCGCCCCTGCTTAAAGATGGCCAAACTCTTTTGCCCAGCAACAGTGAGGTGTCTTGTCATCCCCAACTGCAACCCGTGCTCTCCATGAGGGAGAACACGCTTTATCAATATTAGCAGAGTCACCACTTAAATTGGGCAAACCAGGTTCATAGTTCCTTCTGACTGTCGGTGCTGCATTTTTACCCAATATGTTCTAATTGTCGGATTCTTAAGCCTTATCAGAGGAAACTGGCCACTCTCCAGGCACTCGGCTTAAGCTCCTTGTTGACCTCCCCGTCTGCGTCTCCCGGCAGGATCAGGCTAGGTCACTATCGGCGATCCTCCTCAAGCGTGAGAAGAACACACCACTCTTCCCTCCTCCCTGCCTCCCCCAGGGAGGGGAAAGAGACAGACAGAAATGTATTTACATGTCTTTATTTCTGTCCTTGCAGCAGTACAGAGAAATGCGTCTGTACTCATCAGACTCCAACAGTAGAGAGATTAACTCCACCCCTGTACTTCCAGTACAGGTCAGATGACACTCTGAGCTAACATCCGGTGCTCAGTACAGTGAATAGACTGCCCCTTTGTTCCCATGGTACAGTCCCAAACATCAACATCCTGTTTTGCATTCCAGCAACTTGCAGCTCGCTCTCGCATTGCTGCTTTTCCGTAACACTAATAATACATATACAAAATGGCATGAAAGTTGAAGGTTGTATCCAACACAGTCAGCACAAGGATTCACACTTGTGCAATGAAACATTCTCTGCTTATTCTCCAAATCTGTTCTAGGGGTTCCCTCAACCCTCCAGAACAAATTTGGGGAGGGTATGAGGGGGAATGAGAAGTCCTGTTGAACAAATAGAAATCCTTGTGCTGATGGGACAAGGTAGTTGAATACCACCCTAAATACACAATAAGAATAATAAAATGTACTGTATCTAAGAACCCCATCATGGTGATAACAACCTGTATAGGTGTAAAATATCAATGCACAGCTGTTTTCAAGGTATTGGACTGTGAGCTTCCAGGGGGCTGCAGTATGGGGAAGAAAGTGGAGGAATTGGACAATGGCAGTGCCAATTCCCTCTTAAACATTTTGTCAAGGAGCCAAAGGTAATTCAACCATAATGTCACAAAATAGCAAACAAGCTTTCAAGTCCTGAGAAATCTTCATCAGGCTGGATGTTACTCCTGTAGTGTGTTTTTAGCTTGTAGACTACAGTGATACCTCGGGTTAAGTATTTAATTCGTTCCGGAGGTCTGTTCTTAACCTGAAACTGTTCTTAACCTGAAGCACCACTTCAGCTAATGGGGCCTCCCACTGCTGCCGTGCCGCCGGAGCACGATATCTGTTCTCATCCTGAAGCAAAGTTCTTAACCCGAGGTACTATTTCTGGGTTAGCGGAGTCTTTAACCTGAAGCATATGTAACCTGAAGCGTATGTAACCCGAGGTACCACTGTAATGAAGAATTCTGGGAAATTCAAAGCTTGCATACTATTTTGTGGCATCTTGCTTGATCAGGTATTGCCCTAATGCATATTTTATACAGTCGTACCTTGGTTCTGGAATGCCTTGTGACCTGAATGTTTTGGCTCCTGAACACTGCAAACCCAGAAGTGAGTGTTCCGGTTTGCAAATGCTTTTTGGAAGCCAAACATCCCACGCGGCTTCCACGGCTTCTGATTGAGTGCATGAAGCTCCTGCAGCCAATTGGTAGCCGCACCTTGGTTTTCAAACGTTTTCTGAAGTCGGACTGACTTCCGGAACATATTCCATTTGAGAACCAACGTATGACCATACTTATACTAATGTCATAACCTTCCAACATTTCTCCGCAGAAAATAGGGATGTCCCATTCCACAAGGATAATTTTACTATTTATACTCCACACATCTTACTGGGTTGTCCCAGCCACCCTGGTCAGCTTCCAACATATATAAAAACATAATGAAATATGAAACATTAAAAAGCAACTTCCCTATACAGGATTGCCTTCAAACAGCTTGGGGGTCGAATAATTCCATACCCTCCAACATTTTTCCAATGAAAATAGGGACACCCTAAGGAAAAGTGGGACATTCCAGGATCAAAACAGAAACTGGGATGGCTTCTCTAAATCAGGGATGTCCCTGGAAAATAGGGACACTTGGAGGATCTGTAATGTTGTCAAAAAGGGCCCGAGGGCATGATTTAGGTTTGATGAGGCCCTAAGCTACTGAAGGTAATGGGGCCCTTTATATGTGATATTTTAGGGAGCAGACTAGCAGGCGATGCCCATTACTTACATAATAGTACACAACACAACACAAAACACTGTTGCTGTATGTAGGTTTTATTTTATTTCTTTTTTATCTTATATTTTGGAAATGTACATCCAGGTTTTTTTTCCTTTAAATTTTTTTGGGGGCCCCAAGAGAGTGGGGCCATAAGCTATAGCTTGTTATCTTATATGTAAATCCGGCAATGACAGGGCCCCCTTGTTGTTTGTGTGTGTGTGTGTGTGTGTGTGTGTGTGAGAGAGAGAGAGAGAGAGAGAGAGAGAGAGAGAGAGAGCGCGCCTTGGTTTGGAGGAGAATCATATCATTATGTAGAAGAGAATAAAGGTAAAGGGACCCCTAACCATTAGGTCCAGTCGTGGCCAACTCTGGGGTTGTGGAGCTCATCTTGCTTTACTGGCCGAGGGAGCCGGTGTAGTTTCCGGGTCATGTGGCCAGCAGGACTAAGCCGTTTCTGGCGAACCAGCGCAGCACACGGAAACGCCGTTTACCTTCCCGCTGGAGCGGTACCTATTTATCTACTTGCACTTTGACGTGCTTTCGAACTGCTAGGTTGGCAGGAGCAGGGACCGGGCAATGGGAGCTCACCCCGTCGCAGGGATTCAAACCGCTGACCTTCTGATCAGCAACAAGAGCACTTTTATTAGAAGAAGTCACCAGTGAGAAACAAAAATAAACTGTCACTTTGCGTTGTCACGTTCTCTATAGGAATGGATTGTATGAATTCAGTAAGTTCAGATACCTGCTAAGAGATATCCAGTGACCTGTCAGAGCACAGGGTTGAAATGGCTAGTTCATTGGAAAAGGTATGAACGGATGTAGCTGCCTAATCCTGTGTCAGATCAATGGGCTGCCTAGATCAATACTGTGTACTCTGACTGGTAGTTGCTCTTCAGGGTTCCAGGGAGAAGTAGTTCCTAATACATGATGTCTGAGATTTTTCTTTAAACTGAGATGCTAAAGAATGTGGATGTAGTCTACCACTGATCAACGGCCTCTCCCCCCAAATAGCACCCCTTGCACCCCAGATGCATGACCAAAGCTGGGATCTGGAAGGAAACAATGGGCTCATTATTCCTGCCCCTGATCTTTGGGGAATACCAGACAACCCAAAGCACAAAATTCCCCAGTATCGATTGGTCTCACCTAATAACCCAACTGAGCTCTCTGTCAATGCTTCCAGTTAATTAAAGGCCACAAGACCTTGAGTTGAATCTTGTAAGCTTCAGTGCGTGCTGCCTCAGAGGCCCATACGTCTCCATAGCAATGACCTCACCTCTGCCTCTATCGGTGTCTGGCCTCCTGTTTCTCGTCACCCTTCATTTCCTCAGATCAATTCCAGTTCCCGCTCCTTTGATGGCCAGCTGGTAGGGACAAGGAACTTAGATCAGCGCTTGTTAGTGAGGGAGGAGGCTTGTTTCTCTTGGCGCTGGCTACTTGAGCTTGCGTTGGAGGGAAGGAAACTGTCTCACGTTGAGGTGGAATGTTTGAGAGTCTGAATTTTTGTCCCCCATGTCTCAGGTGCAAATGGGGGACGGGTCTGTTTTGGCTTCCTGTTCAATTTGATCCTTTCTGGTCTGAACATTCCACCCTGAAATATACAGTGGTACCTCAGGTTACAGACTCCGCTAACCCAGAAATAGTACCTCAGATTAAGAACTTTGCTTCAGGATGAGAACAGAAATCGTGCTCTGGCGGCGCAGCGGCAGCAGGAGCCCCCATTAACCAAAGTGATACCTCAGGTTAAGAACAGTTTCAGGTTAAGAACAGACCTCCAGAACGAATTAAGTTCTTAACCTGATGTACCACTGTACAAACTGAAACATATCTATTCTTTGAAACTCACAGTTCTCCAAATTTTATGGTGTGATTCTCTAACCAGAAACCATGTCCAAAGATGAGTAGATTAGGGGAAAGTATATATATTAGTGGAAGTATATATATTAGTGAAATGAACCTACCAACATGACACTGAGATCCAACACCAAGGGCATTCTGGCAGCTCCCTCACTGTGAGATTACAGGGAACCAGGCAGAGGGCCTTTTCAGTAGTGGCACCCACCCTGTGCAATGCCCTCCCCTCAGGTGTCAAGGAAATAAAACTAACTGAATTTTAGAAGACATCTGAAGGCATCCCTGTTTAGGGACGTTTTTAATGTTTGATATTTTATTCTGTTTTTAATCTGTTGGGAGCTGCCCAGAGTGGCTGGGGAAACCCAGCTGGATGGGTGGGGTATAAACAACAACAACAGAGGAAATTACTTGCAAATATATATATATGCAGGCTAGGCAAAATGTTTGTAAGGACTTAAACAAAAAACAACAAACTGATGCAGAAATGCCAAAGACTCAGTTTAACATTGGCAAAATAGAAAGTGAACTAGGTTTATCCACCCCAAGTCTCAGGGGGACTGTTTATAGGCATGTCACTGGATGACACATCTGCACACCCATTAAAATGTGCCACAGGAAACCGGAGTTGTCATATAGTCCATGCTTGTAATGCAGAATGATGGCATCTGCAGAAAGAGCTATTCTTGAACACTTACATGTGGTAAGGGCAGGGATAGAAGGGTCAGGCTGGGGAGGCAGTCTCCACCATTCCTCCTCTGACAGCATCGAGCTTGGGGGGAAGGTTGTGTAAATGAAGCAAGCATTCCACCTTCCATCAAATACCCACTGGACTCATAGGGCTGAAACTTAATCCTCAGTGGGGTAAAAGCCTAGCTTCGTATGGTACATGGGGACACTAATTGCTCAGTGCACCTCTAGAAAAGAAAAGAAAAGTTTTTTTATTCAAAATTATATCATCCTTGTCCCCCCCCCCATTTTTCCTCCCTCCCCCCACCCTCCCACACAAACCCCACCCACCCCCACTCCCCGACTTCCCTCAGTTCCAGTTTTTGGTTTATCTGAGACTGCTGTTTTCTGCATGTTACAAAGTTGTATAGCTCCCCAAACTATTTAGCTGATTATTATCAATAAAAAGTTTGTGAATGTTTATTCAAAACCTGCCAAGGAGTCCAGTTCGCTTTGTTGCATCTTCAAATACTTTATAAAGGGTTCCCATTCATCCTTAAAGTCACAGTTATCCTTGTCCCATAGCTTATATGTCAGTTTTGCATAGTCCGTCAATTTTTCTTGCCATGATTCCTTAGTTGGGGTTTCTTCAGTCTTCCATCCTTGTACTACCAGAACTCTCGCGGCTGTTGTCGTATACATGAATATGTTTTTCAGCTTTTTTGGCAGGTCTTTCCTTACAATCCCCAACAAAAATGCCTCGGGTTTTTTTTTAACAAATGTTAAATGGAGCATTTTCTTCAATTCATTATATATCATTTCCCATTTTTTTTTAAAAAAAAATTACATAACAATCCCACCACATATGATAAAAATGTCCCTTCCTTTTCCTTACACTTCCAACATATATTTGAACTAGTTTTGTACATTTCCCCTAACTGCACTGGTGTTGTGTACCATCTAAGAAAACTCTTTTTCAATGAGGAAAAGACTGGAAGGAAAAACTATGCTGGAAATAAGTGTGTTTGTGTGTGGAAAGCCTGTGCTCAGCTGGTGTTCCATTTAGGGTGTTTTATGATGCTTTCTTGCTATTTGCAATTGATATGTCGCCGCCTGTTGCTGTGCCTTCTTCCTGCCCGGGTTAGTCATCAGGCAAGCATGCTGTCTGCTTTGGTGATTGATCCCATTCTTAAGGATTGCCTTGCAGCCAAAGGAGGTCAGTGGACAGGGCTGTAAACAGTCCTATAAAATACATGGAAATTCTGAGGGTGACCTCATCTAGACATCTGAAAGGCACTTGGAAATAAGTGAAGAAGTGACCTGCCACCCTATAGAGGCAGGTCTTTCTTGTCTTCTTCCACCATACCCGCTTCCTGACTGCTAATGCATATTGATAAAGACTGATAAAGGACTCTCCTTCCTTGGAGGTTTTTAAGCAGAAGTTAGATGGCTATCTGTCATGGATGCTTTAGCTGTGATAACTGCATTTCAGGATTAGATGACCCTCGGGGTCCTTTCCAACTCTGATTCCATGATTCTATGACTTCATGAGTTCAGGCATAGAATCATAGAATTGTAGAGTTGGACGGGACCCTGTGACTCATCATCCAACTCCCTGAAATGCAGGAATATGCAGCTGTTGCATACAGAGATTGAACCTGCAACCTTGTTATCAGCACCATGCTCTAATCGACTGAGCTATCCAGGTCATGTGCAAGACATCAATACTACAGTGGTACCTTGGTTTACGAACTTAATCTGTTCTGGAAGTCCGTTCTTAAACCAAAGCCTTCTTAAACCAAGGCATGCTTTCCCATAGCAGCGGGGGACTCAATTTACAAACGGAACACACTCAACAGGAAGTGAAACATGTTCTGCTTCCAAGGCAAAGTTCACAACCGAAACACCTATTTCTGGGTTTGCAGCATTCTTAATCCAAGTTGTTCATAAACTAAGCTGTTCTTAAACCAAGGTAGCACTGTACTCATGCTTCAAGGCAGAACTCAACTCGGGGACAGGCATGGCTACCAGATACTCAGGATGGCAGTAACAGGGTTGTGATGGCCTGAGCTTGCCTTCCATCCCCAAGCATTTTCCATACACACTGAGGGGGTGCAGGCCATTTATTTGTTTGTTTAAAACATCATCTTCTTTTTTTCTAACTCTGCTCTTCAGCCAAAAAAAGGCTCTCAGAGCTGCTTACAGATCACAAAAAAGGAAGACCGCCCAGAGACATACTGTCTAAAAAAAAGACATGGCTCAAAAGGGAACTGGATTGGGAGGGAAGAGGTGTTCTGATAGTGACTATCTGGAATGGAAATATTTCCTGGAAAAGAAGAGCCAAATATTTGTGGTCTTCCAAGGCAGCTTGTGGAGAAATTGTGTTAACACCAGCCCTCCTATTTAGCCGATGAACTGAGTGGCTGATGTATCTGAATGTAGCACTCAGCAGTTGAGTTGCCCATTGACTAAAAGCTTGTCCCTTGGTAAACTTTGTGTAAGCTGTACACTTATTTTGAACCTATTTTCTGTCACACCATGACACTCGCTCTCCTACTCCACCCTCGCTCCATGCCGCAGGCACAATACATCATGCTGGGCTGGAAACCCATTTGGAACTCTTTCAGAGCGTACAGCCACATTTTTTTTAATTCTCGCATTGGCTCAGCAGTTCCCATCCTTTTCAACTGTGGCCCTGGCCTGGTGGAATGCTCTCTCACAAGAGACCAGGGCCCTGCAAGATTTGACATCCTTCCGCAGGGCCTGCAAGATGGAGCTATTCCACCAGGCCTTTGGTCAGGGTTCAGTCTGACTCATTTTCTCTTTGCATAAGAACAAGCACGAAGGAGGTTTCCCAGCCCACTCACAGGTCCTTATAAATATCAGTGGAAACAGTTGGTCCTGGCGAGTATTAACCGCTTTCAATTTTAACCTGAGGGTTGTCATTTGTCCAGTTTTAACTTTAACTTTAATTTATTTGAATTAATTTTGGGATGCATTTTAATCAATTGATTGCTTGTTTTATGCATATTGTATTATTTATATGATGTTAGCTGCTCTGAGCCCAGCTATGGCCAGGGAGGGCGGGATACAAATAAAAAAATATTATTATTATTGCCTTCTCTGTGTCAACTTTTTGATCATAAGTTCCTGAGGGTAGTGGCCTTCCTTCCTTCCTTCCTGTCTTTACTCTGTAAAGGGCAATCCACATTCAGGGTATTCCTGAATTCTCCTCGAATTTGAAGATCTATTTGACGGTGTCCTCTATATGATGGCGTCCTCTATTTCAGGAGTGGGGAGCCCTTGTTGTTGCACTGTAAGTCCCATCATCATATCTGACCATAGGAGCCAATTCCTAGGGGCTGCGGGGGCTTCAGCCCCCACAATAAAATATTTGAGGGGGCCAGAGACCCGCCCTCAAAGTTGATGGGCACTCCCAATCAAATTGTGTGCGTGCGCTGCATCATATGATTATTATGTGGGGCAGGGCTTACCTGGTCCCCCACAATATTTTATTCAAGTTGGCACCCCTGCCCTGGACCATTAGCCATACCGGTTAGGGTTGATGAGAGCTGGAGTCTCCCCACCCTAAGGTGTTTGAAGGCCAATCCAGTCTATGTTCTGTTGAAAGTACCAGAAGAGTGGAGAAGAGGGCCCTTGAGTTTGTCTATCAATAGCACCTGGACAGCAGATTGATCCAGTGCATGCCACCTGGTCACAGTTGCCCCCCCCCCCAACCATAATGAGATGCATTATATTTCTATCATATTCATTATTTCTAAATTTTCATCTATACATATAAATCAGCATATTCCTTGCAAATTTTGTCATCATTTTTGGGGGGATGAATTTCCTCTTTTCTCTCAATGTGTAATTGGCCAATCTGCTAATAATAATCATCAAGTGATAACCTTCACCCCATAGGGAAAAGCAGGTGAATGTCAGATCCCACTAAGCAGATGTTCTAATAAATACAGCTCTGTGTTCTGGACATTTCTTGACAATGTGGCAAAAGTGCCATTTCGCCCCTCACATTTGCGGAAATGCGGTTAAGAGCAGCCTGCTGTGAAGCCTCGAGCTGGATTCATCCACCCACAGTAACTTGGTGCAATTGGTTGATGTTTCCCATATGCTAACAAAATGCCTACAGCTGTTGGGATAATAGAAGTGATTTATCAGCAGCAGCTTCCAAAGCATCCGGCTGGCCCATTTAATAATGGCTTTCCTGGTCTAGGAGATACCTGTAGCCAGCAAATCTGTCTTGGTGCCAGGGTTATTGTTTTTTTTTAAAAGTTATTTGGATAACTTTTGTGTTGAGCAAAGGCTCTTTGCAAAGACAGAGAAAAAGGAGAGAAAGAAAGATGGACCCTATTGACAAAGAGAGCACAGGGATTATGGGGAAATGATGGTGTCACAATGGCAAGACAGGAAGAGTCAATTCATAGAATCATCTAACCTGTTCCTTTCATGGCTACTCGTTAAAGCCTCAGGAAATAAATTGGGATCCTGGAAATAGATGGTGTTGTTGGTTCACAACTTCCACTGTGGAAGCTGATTTTTTTAGGGAAACAGAGGGAATGCCACACCGATCACTGTGGTCCACTTTCCTTCCTTCCTTCCTTCTTCTTTGCAACCTGTTCAGGAGGTAGCACTGCCTGTCAGCTTCCTGCTTCTTCGTCTCCGTGATTTTCACTGATTTTCCATTGTTCATTAAATAACTCTGCTTGGTCCATTTTCACCGTTATTCAGAAATTAGCCTTTGCTCTAGGGAAAAACAGCTTAATGTTTTCATACGTGCTTAGCTGGGAGGAAGCAGAAAGAGAGATCTGGAGACACAATTGCAAAACATAAAAAAGTTGCAGCTGTTGAAAGAATATAACAGCATTAAAATCAGATCAGAATCTCTGTTGCACGTTCTCTAGCAATTAACAACCAGGCAGAATGCACCTAAATTCTCTGACATCCATAGCAGAGGTACACTTATTTCAAATGTAGATGGTTCCTGGCCAATACAAACAAGCTTGCTACGTGTAGGGTTACATATATAGTATGCTAGCAGTGGCAATGTTATGGACAATGGTATAGATTGCTTTTGGGAACCCGGTACAGTTCTAACTGCCAGGACTCAGCTATACAGCTGCAAATAAAATGTTTTAAGTGTGTTTTAAGTGCAATATACAATGTGACACTAGATGGCGATGGTGAGCCTTATGGAAAATTCAATGTATTTTTTAAAACGCTTCTTTAAAAAGTTCATTTTCAAAGCAGTTTTTATGTTTCTAGATTCCACCCCAATGAGATTTCATTTTTAAAATGATTTGGGAGAATTTTTCAATTTTAAGTTCTGAAAATTTGTGATTCTGGAGATTGATATGTTTTTATTTATTCTTGGGTTGTCTTGTTTTTATGGCAAGTTATATTTTAATATCCCTTTGTTGCAAAGTTTAAAATTCTGATTGCAAGAAGGAGAATGAATGTTATGGTGCAGTAATTCAGCTCCCGCAGATGGTATGCTCTGAAAACCTCCAGAATGAAACTTTGTCTCCAGAATGGGCTCCATTACGTGATTACCCCAAACCTGCTGCTAATATTAGAGGCAACAGGTTTATGAATTTTGATTGCTGGGAATCACAAGCAGGAGAGAGCACTTTTTGGACTCCTGGCCTTGTGAGCTTCCCAAAGGCATCTGATTAGCCACTGTGATAGTAGGATGCTTGATTAGATGGGTCAAAGTTCCCATTTAGAGGCTGGAATAATTACTTTATTTTTAATGTAAATCTTTTGTTCCCCTTTTTCTTCTCAGATGTGCTGTGTCCCAGTGTCCACGTAGAAGGAGACAGGTTCAAGCACACCAATGGAGAAACTGACGATATTCCAGGTAATGGGGTGCTATCTGCAATATGCTTGGGGTTGGGAATCTCAGTTTCCATCTTCATTTGGCCATTGAGAAGTAACCAAATACACTATAGATCCAGTTAAGGGAGTCCAGATCCTCAGGTGGAACATTTGAAGAATTTCAAGAGAAGCTAAAAGGGTTTCGACAGGAGAAATAGCACAGTGGAAGAAGTAAGTCTGTGAATAACAAGCACACAGAAAATACAGACTTCTGGGCCACATTACACTTGGGGCACAGGTGGTGCTGTGGTTTAAACCTCTTGGGCTTGCCAATCGGAAGGTCAGTAGTTTGAATCCCTGTGACGGAGTGAGCTCCCATTGCTCTGTCCCAGCTCCTGCCAACCTAGCAGTTTGAAGCACGCCAGTGCAAGTAGATAAATAGGTAAATAGGTACCACTGCAGCGGGAAGGTAAATGGCGTTTCCATGAGCTCTGGTTTCTGTCACGGTGTTCTGTTCCACCAGAAGTGGTTTAGTCATGCTGGTCACATGACCTGGAAAGCTGTCTGTGGATAAATGCTGACGCCTTCAGCCTGAAAGTGAGATGAGCGCTGCAACCCCATAGTCATCTTTGACTGGACTTAACCATTCAGGGGTCCTTTACCTTTTTACACTTGGCCATGACTGCATGGTTCTGTCCTTGAGGACAGGGTCTCCCAACCCAAATTACTAACATGGGACCCTATTTTGGAGCTTTATCCCTTTGCCTCTCAATCTAGATTGCAGACCATGAATTTACATCTGCGTTGCGATTTATTTTTATTTTATAAATCCACTTGATAGCCCTAGGTCCTTTTTTGGAATGCAAATTTCAGGTGTGGACTTCCTATTCAAGAACATAACTGTTGTTGGAACTAATATTTAAAGACCCCTCTCCCCATGCAATTTGTCAGATATATGAATCCTTAGTTGTCAGATGATTGAATGCACATACGCATCAGTTATGGGGAACCCGTGTCTCTCCAGGCTATATTTCCCATCATCCTTGGCAATTGGCTATGATATGTTCAACAACATATGGAAGGCCATAGGTTCTCTATCTCAGCTGTACAGGGGGGAAATACATTGAAAGGTCACAAAACCAAAAAATAAAAAATACAAACTTACTAATTCAAAAGGATGTAAAGTGAGGGGGGTGGAGCTGTAGGGCTGTGCATTTAGCCCCACAACTGATACTATGTGGCTCCCATTGCCTTGACCCTTACTATCAAATAATTAGCAAGGGAACATCAAAGACAAGGAACATGATGCGTTAGGGATTGTAGGAAAAGACCTGCCAAGGAAGCTGAAAAATATCTTTATGTACGCAACAACGGCGGCAAGAGTCTTAATAGCACAAGGATGGAAGAATGAGGAAATCCCGACTTAAGAACTATGGCAAGAGAAACTGATGGGCTACGCAGAATTGGCAAAATTGACACATAAACTACGTGACAAGGCAAGGATAACTGTGATGTTAAAGATGAATGGGAACCTTTTACAAAGTACTTAAAGAAACAACAAAGTGAATTGGACTCCTTGGCAGGCTTTGAATAAACACTCACAAACTTTTTATTGACAATAACCAGTCAGACAAATTAAGGATCTATACAGTCTTATAACATGCAGAGAATAGTATTTGTAGATAAACCAGAGATTGGAGCTGAGGGAAGTCAGTGGGGGAGGGGAGGGTGGAACATGATGCACACAGACGTCCTTAGAACATGGAACTCCCCATCTCTTAGAGTTCCAGGGTCAATGGGCACATAAACATGTAGGTTTATTGCCTCACACACCCATGCCTATGTGTGGATAATGAAGAAGACATCTATAATCCAGATCAGGGTCAGAGGAATGGTCTTGTGCCCTTTTACTCATCTGCATGCATAAGGTGTTCAGGGGCTATTTTCTGCCAAGAAATGTTCACAAGGACCATAAGGACCATAACTCAGTGATGGAGCAACTACTTTGCATGAGAAGGTCCAAAGTTCAATTCTGCACACGTAGAGGTGGGCAGAATCTCTGTCTCTAGTACCCTGTGAGCCAGTGTGGACAACACTGAGCTAGGTGGAACAATGTCCTGCTTGGTATAAAATGTCTTCATATATTCCTGTCCTATCTGTAGGCATTATTTGTGCTAGCCATTCACACAACCATGCTAGTTTTGCTATGCTAGTGTAGCATCCACAGTCAGTTTTCTCAGAGGGTTTTCTTTTCCCACATATTTGGTAAAAGCGTTGATAGATTTTAGCCTACAATTAAAACTGGGGATTCATTTTGCTCTGTAGAAATTAGAGGGATTTCTCTGTGCTTCAAAGTATTTTTAAAAAACAAGAAATGGTGTGTGTGTGTGTTTCACCAAGAGTCTAGTGGGCAGACAATGATTGGTTTACCAATATTTGGCTTTGGCTTAGTCTCAAAGGGCAGTCCCGTAGAGAGCAGTTGCAATTTTGGAGATGGTGGTTGCGCAGCAAAGTAAATAAGTTTGTGATTTTTACTGGAGCAGGAGGTTCTGACCTCTCCTCTCGCCGCCTGTGTTTTCTGCAAAGCAGAGGAAGAATAATGAAGTTAAAGTGGAGGCAAATGGAGACACATTGTTCTCTGAAGTTTCTTTTATTAGTATTTTTTATTGCGGGCGCATAACTACAGGAGCCCACAAATAGAGAGAGAGAGAGAGACAAAGAGACAGAGAGAGAGAGGAAAACCGGAACAAGGAGTCTGAGTCAGTGTTAATGACAAAGCATTATGCAGCAACCCCCGGGCAAATTTAACATACTCCTCATGTCTCTGATCCGATGCACAGAAACACCACTAGGGATTTAACAAGCATAGTAATAGCGAGTCGTGACTCAGTCTGAAATCCTGGCTGCAGGTCAATGCCAGGACTGGGGGAAATGGGATGGAAAATAGCTCCCGTGAATTGGTGGGTTTTGCTGTTTCGTCTTGTTATTTTCCATGCAGCATTTATTACCGATGCTCATTTTAAGCAGAAACTTCCATAGAATGTCAGAGGCTACAGAGAGAGGAGTGCTTGGGGGAAGGGAATGCATAGGGATTGTCTTTTACCTCAGTTCTGGGGTGACTCACTCAATGGGGTTAGAATTTTTGTTTTATTTTATTTTTTAAATAAAACTTGTTTTGGGAAATCTGGGGGGGGGGTTCCCCTCTTTCTTCTTCCTCTGATAACATCAGAAGCAGGCATGTGCAGAAGCCCTCTGGGAAATCTTACTCTACTCCATGGCTATCGTTTTGCTTCCCTTGAAATTTGTAAGATAGGGCCAAGCCTGTCTTAAGCATATGTGGCGCTGGGGTGCGAAGATCTGCCTGGTGTCGTCCCCCCCCCCCCAGTTGCCCAGTCCCAGGCATGCAGGAGGGTGGAGCTGGCTGGCCACCTCAGCATCTCGCTGGCTCAGTTTCCCCCCAACTGGCAGCACAGAGCCACCCACAGCAGAAGAGCCCACCGTGGCCCTCCAACCAACAGGTGGGCTCTTCCCCGGACTCAACTCTTGGGCCCCGGACTCTCGGCCTGGCACCCCTGAGACCCGGTGCCCGAGTACCCCGCACCCCTAGCAGCTATGGGTAAGATGGCCCTGGATAGGGCATCTCAGGAAGAACACCCCAATATTTCAGAGGTAAGCTATATACACCCCACTCATTCACACAGGAATTGCCTGAGGAATGGAACATATGAGTGAAATCTAAGAGTTAGTCCATTGATTTCAGTATGGCGTATTCAGGTGCCAGCCTATGTTTATAATCAAAACTGCTTAATCCATCTGGGATTTGCTCTTTTAGGTCTCTGTAGGCGAAGCCATTCCTCCATACATAGATGGCTGGGGCCAGTAGAATAGCTGTCAGACATCTATGGGAGGGCCAATGGACCTAACAACTGTTGTTTAAACTGGCTTTAAGGTTTGGCATACCCTATAACATTTCTCCAATGAAAATAGGATGCCCTATTCTATTATTATTATTATTATTATTATTATTATTATTATTATTATTATTCCCCCGCCACTCTAGGCAGCTTGCAACATATATAAAAGCATAATAAAACATCAAATATTAAAAATCTCCCTATACAGGGCTGCCTTCAGATGTCTTCTAAAGTTTGGATCATTAATAATAATAATAATAATAAATTTTATTTATATCCTGCCCTCCCCAGCCGAAGCCGGGCTCAGGGCGGCTAACAACAATCAAATAATCAGTCAAATAATCACACAATCTAAAAATATTTCATTATAAAAATTAATTAAATCAAATTGATGGCAACCAATTAAGCAAAATTCTGTGCAGATTGCCAGAGGAGGGAGTCAGGCTGCGCCCTGACCAAAAGCCTGGTGGAAGAACTCTGTCTTGCAGGCCCTGCGGAAAGATGTCAGGTCCCGCAGGGCCCTAGTCTCTTGTGACAGAGCGTTCCACCAGATTGGAGCCACAGCCGAGAAGGCCCTGGCTCTAGTTGAGGCCAGCCTAACCTCTCTGAGGCCTGGGACCTTGAGGATGTTATTGTTTGCAGACCGTAGGTTTCTCTGTGGGGCATACCAGGAGAGGCGGTCCCGTAGGTACGAGGGTCCTAGGCCGTATAGGGCTTTAAAGGTTAAAACCAGCACCTTAAACCTGATCCTGTACTCCACTGGGAGCCAGTGCAGCTGGTATAGTACCGGATGAATGTGATCTCGCAGCGAAGACCCCATAAGGAGTTTTGTCGCGGCATTCTGCACCCGCTGGAGTTTCTGGGTCAGTCTCAAGGGCAGCCCCACATAGAGCGAGTTACAATAATCCAGTCTGGAGGTGACCGTCGCATGGATCACAGTGGCTAGGTCAGGACGAGAGAGATAAGGGGCCAACTGCTTAGCTTGGCGGAGATGAAAAAATGCCGCCTTTGTTATAGCTGTAATCTGCGCCTCCATAGAGAGGGAGGTATTGAAGATTACACCCAAACTCTTAACGGCCGGTGCTGGCACTAATTGCACCCCCGCAAGAGATGGGAGTTGCCCCCTCGATCCCATATCGTCCCTCCCCAGCCAGAGGACCTCTGTCTTCGAAGGATTTAACTTCAACCGGCTCCCACGTAACCATCCAGCCACAGCTTCCAGACATCTGGTCAGTGTGTCTGGGGCCGAGTCAGGATGGCCATCCATCAACAGATAGAGTTGGGTGTCATCAGCATACTGATGGCAACCCAGCCCAAAACTCCGGACAAGCTGGGCGAGGGGGCGCATAAAGATGTTAAAAAGCATCGGGGAGAGAATTGCACCCTGAGGCACTCCACACACCAAGGAGTGGCGTGATGACAATTCCCCCCCAAGCGCCACCCTCTGTCCCCGACCAGAGAGAAACGAGCGCAGCCATTGAAGGACTGTGCCCTGGATCCCCACGTCGGCAAGGCGGTGGTCCAGGAGTTCGTGATCGACCATGTCAAAGGCTGCTGACAGATCTAGAAGAATCAGCAGCCCCGACCCGCCTCGATCCAGCTGCCTGCGGAGATCATCTGTTAGGGCGACCAGAGCCGTCTCGGTCCCATGACCAGCGCGGAAGCCGGACTGGAATGGATCCAGAGCAGATGTTTCATCCAGAAACCTACCAAGCTGTTCAGCAACCGCTCTCTCAATCACCTTACCCAGGAATGGAAGATTCGAGACCGGGCGGTAATTGGATAGATCTGAGGGATCTAATGATGTTTTCTTTAAGAGCGGACGCACCACCGCCTCCTTCAGTTCCCCTGGGAATATTACTTATCTTCTTGTCTTGGGGGTCGCATAACTCCATATATTTCTCTGATGAAAATAGGGGTGTCCTAAGGAAAAGCAGGAGATTACAGGATTAAATCAGAAACTGGGATGGCTTCTATAAATCTAGGACTGTCCCTGGAAAATAGGGATACTTGGAGGGTTTGGCAGTATAGGACGATACAGTGCAGGGCTGGAGATGGATATGGTTTGGGGAGAGAACCAGGCTAGGAAGAATTCCATGGGGCATACAGAAAGGTCCAGAGGACTGCATTTGTCTCACATTCCTAAGGTCTCCCACCCCTGAGATATGCTGTCCCCAGATCTTCAGCTTAAAGTAGTGTAGGTCTGCTTTGAAGACTGAAAGCTTTATTTCCCACTCGACAGATGAACAAGAAAACAATCCATCTGCCTGGGCCTCTGTGCTTATTTATAGCTTGTTGTGGGATGGCCAGGGGCCTTGCACCGAATGCTGCAGGGCCAGTGTGTAAAACCTAATAGCCTACAATTATAGCCAGGGATGGCTGTGATTGCTTGTCAGTGCCTCTCTTTCTGTTGGCCTGTGGTCAGCAGAGGAGCAGATTGGATTCCTAAGATGCCAGTGACTCACCAGCTAATTATAACGTTCTCCAAGGGGCTGTATGTGTTTTACGCTGGCAGAGAGGAGCCCGTGGCCCTCTGAGCCTCAAAGGAGAGAGGCACATTAAACCAGCACCGTGCTGCAGCAGACATCAGCTGCCCTGATGGTTGTTCGCCTGCCTCGGAACAAACACTAATTCTGCCCTTCCTTTGCACTCCCTGCACAGGGAAGCCCTCAATATTGAAGTCTCGTTAGCTAATCTCCCTCGCAAGGCTGATAATCTGCTCATGCATAGCTGCAGGCCTTTGGAATGGATCCTAGGCAAAAGAACACATGTTCAGGAAGAGATATTTCCTGTGAAGCCGCACACATGAAAAAAAAGGATGACATCCCCGTCCGGTTAACCTCTGTGCAAGGCCCTTTGTTAATCGATAGTTTGAGATCCCCTCCGACTAGGTTACTTCTCCAGCAGCTTAAATTTGGTACACATAAACACTGCACCCACTGTTTGTTGCATTGCATTTTGGATTGCCTTTATTGCATTTATATCCTCCTCCCCCCCCCAGGAGCTGAAGGTGCCCTGCATGGTTCTCCTCCATCTCATTTAACCTCTACAGTGACCCTGTGAAGTAGTTTAGGCCAAGAGGCAGTGATTGGCCAAAGCTTACCCAGTGGGTTTCATGGCTGAGTGGGGATTTGAACAATGGTTTTGCAGGCAAGGGCGCATCATGGTGGGGGGATGCTGGGGCGATGGTCCCAGGCACATTTTTTTTTGGGGGGGTGCTCCTTTGCAAGGCTGGGATGATCCCAGCTCCGCAAAGGTGGCTTGAAGCTGGTTGTGCTGGGCCCGGGGGTTAACCAGAGCAATGCGGTTCAGGTCCGGTCCCGAATCCAAGGGTTCCATGAGGAGTCAGTCCAACAGGGCCAAGGCAGGAAACCAGGCTAGGTCTGGCATAGGGTAACAGGCAGGTTCCAGCAATGTTGTTCCCGCAACCTGGGGTAGGGTCCGGCAGCCTTTTATCTCTGACAGGGTAACAGCCAGTCCTGATCTCCCAGTGATTCACCTCCCTGTCTCGCCCAAAGGCGAGCACTCCTCCTGCGAGTACTCAGGTCTCTCCTTCTCTCAGACCTGAGTCTCTGCAGCTCAGGAGATGTTGGTGGGTTACTAGACCCAGAGGCCACCTCAGCCTCCCCTGACCCAACCGGTAGTGGAGCAGCTGCACATGATTGCCCAGCTGAGGGCAACGAGGTCATCCCCACCTCTGGAGCCAGGCCAGGCTCAGGCCCCTGACTCAGCCCAGCTGGTGCTTGTTGCAGGGGAACCTGTGCAGACTGAGGATCTTCAGAATCAAGCCCCAGACTCGGTTCAGATGCCGCCTGAGGCAGAAGATCCTGTGCAGACCGAGACTCCTCCAGTTCCGAGTCTGAGCCCAAGTCCCAGGCCATCACACTGGTGTCACATAAGCAGCAAGAGCTGGGCTGATGCAACAGGCTTCCATTCTTGTCTCTGACCTGGTCAACTTTTTCCTCTGGCCCCGCACACCTTTGGCATGTGGTTCCTGGATGGCTGCCCATACTAGGATGTGGTCCTCAGGATGAAATTGACACACACACACACACACACACACACACACACACACACTTTACCCAATCAGCACTTCTTCTTTTTTTGCAAGCTGAGAAACTTTTGATCCAATCACCCGTTATCATTTTCTCATGAAATGCTCCATCTTTCCTTCTACACCTGGAGGAGCGAGAACGCGTAAATACAACCTGTTGATATACGCTCTCATAGAGCTTCTACAGTGAAGCCAAGCTATTATTTTATATTAGGGCCAGTTGGGAGCTCTTAGAGTCAGGGTAAGTAATATATTGGCTGCACTTTATTAGAGCAGTTGGGGGCCAGTGGCAATATGTCAGAGAATTCTCCCATTAAAGTTGTTCCCTGGGTCTTTCAAGGGGTGAAGCTGTAGGGCAAGGGATGGTAATAAATGCCTTATTTCATCTGCTGATTGAAAATGGAGCAAAGCACCAAGAAGAAGAAAAAGCTGCCAGAAACAAAGAAAATACCTGCAGGGCAATTACCGTAACCTGTAATATAAATGCAATTACAAGCTTGGCGAACGGCCAGAACGCACCTTCCCACTGTGCCAAACACGGTATTGATTTTGGTTCTCTACAAAGTAGTGGCCTTAGAAGGGAGCTTAAAGTTTAGTATAGGGTGCACCATCTGTGTCAGATATGGACCTGTTTACATGTGCAGTTATCCTAGGATAACAACCTCAGAACTCACTTTTATGGACTCCAACAGTTCAAGGAGAGAAGCAATAGATGAGAAAACAACCCCTGGTGATATCAGGGGTACTTTGCTCACCTTTGTTTTATGCTGCTGTAAGTTATTTTGTAAGGCTGTTGTCTCTGGTGCGGTAAGTTCACTGTTCCTTTGTAGTTCAGTACCATTGAAAGCGAGTGTTCCCCCACCTACAGATAATTTTTTTATCTGCGTCAATAGCATCATTACTGTTATTCTGCGTTTGTGTGTGCACTTAAAAAACAAACAAAAAACGACTGAATAAGGAAATAAATGGAAATGCTCACAATTGTAAAGTTCTTATTGTTTTTCTCACATAGCCCTCTTATGGAAACAAGACTTAACATTTTGTGAGGCTCTCCTTCCACAAAGACACACGATGAAATTCAAAATAGTGTCCCCTGTGTATCACCTTTAAAGGTAAAGGTAAAGGGACCCCTGACCATTAGGTCCAGTTGTGGCCAACTCTGGGTTTGCAGCGCTCATCTCGCTTTATTGGCCAAGGGAGCCGCCGTTTGTCCACAGACAGCTTCCAAGTCATGTGGCCAGCAGGACTAAGCTGCTTCTGGTGAGCCAGAGCAGTGCACGGAAACGCCGTTTACCTTCCCGCCAGAGCGGTACCTATTTATCTACTTGCACTTTGACGTGCTTTTGAACTGCTAGGTTGGCAGGAGCTGTGACCGAGCAATGGGAGCTCACCCCGTTGCGGGGATTCGAACCGCCGACCTTCTGATCGGCAAGTCCTAGGCTCTGTGGTTTAACCCACAGCGCCACCCACATCCCTGTGTATCACCTTTAGGAAGTGGAAAAAAACTATCTGACTTGTTTGTCCTCACCTCAGCTTGTCCCCCACCTGTTTCCCATATTTGTATCTTTTCTTTTTGGCAGGTTTTGACCTGATGGGATTATTCAGTGTGAGGGAGATATTTGGAATGAAGGACAACGGAATCCACAGCTCTTATGTTCGGCTTGGCAGCTTCCCCATTGTCCAGAAAACAGAGTAAGATCTTTTCCTCAGTAAATAGAAGCCTTGACCAAAAGGAGACAATAAGGGATCTTTAAAGCATTTGCTACAAACAGCTGGGCCAACAGTAAATCTATAAGTAAAACCATAAATGAATATATTTGTAGGGAAGGGGGAATCTGGTTTGAAATTTGGATTGAGTACGAGCCCTTTGGTTTTGGAAGCCAACAGAAACAGTGGCTCGTTCCTTAACAGCCAGCTGCGAACAGAGTCTCCTTGCCAGAGGTTCTTTGTAGCCACTTTCATTTCCTATTTGCACAAGACATGTCTGTTTAAGCTTCACCCTTTCCAGGCCAGGCTGCCAACCACCATTATAAAAGTAAAATGCCAAAACAGGGTGTTTCTGAACACCCGGTCGTTGATCTGTGCCCAGCACCAGAGGAGGTCCCAAGGTTTGGCAGCCAGTGTGGCAGTCTGCAAGCATCCTAGATTTGTGGGACTTCTATCAAGTCCTTCCACACTGTGTAAATTGAGAAGGGGCCTTCATAGACAGGAGTACTGAGAACTGTGTGGTTGTGATGGGTCATATAACCTGGTCTCCTGGCTGCCAAATAGAATGCTCTTAAATACTGAGTTGAGCCAAAGGTTCTCAGATCAACTTTTGGCTCATTTTTATTTATTTATTTTTTGGGGTGTGTGTGTATAGATTTACTCCAAAGTGGGAGAAGGCTCAGGAAGATCCCAAGGCATTTAATAGATGAAATTGTGTGTGTGTTTATTTGTGTGGATTTAAATAATAATAATATTGAATTGTTGTTATTGTTTATGTTTTTATTGTTAAAACACTTCGAGATTTTTTTATGGGAAGCAATGTATAAATGGAATAGACTCAAATAAATAAAACAAGCAAGCAAGCAAAAAAACCAATCCAGTGTGTAAATTCAGTGGCCATGGATGTGGATTGATTCCTTGGAATAAAAATGGGAAATCCTGGATGGAAGTGGGGGCATGTAATGGAATATCCTTGAAGAGATAAGGCCAACTGGCTGGCACCTTGGGCAAAGGAAATAAGTCATGTTTCCTGTCTGGTAAGGAGTGACTGGGAAAAACTTTGAAAAGGCATCATTCACACTGATGAATCTTCAACTAATCCAAATTTTACAATCTGCCAGTGGGTTGGCGAATTGGATAGGATGGGGGAAATCAATACCAGCTACTGCATTCTGCAGCTCTTGTTAAACTCTCTTCATTATTGAAGGTTGTGTACGGGTTCCCCCCCCCCCAGCGGTATAAAGGTGTGATAGAGCCGCTGTTTTCCATTATACATGCATCCCTTATTAACTGATGTGATCAATTACCTAGTTATTTACTTACTTGCAGTTCTGCCATGACATTCTGTGGTCAGATTGGTAGTGTTCCAAGGCAAGCAGAATCAGAGACCATAAAGGGAAAAGAAGAAGTGGAATAAGGAAAAATATGATGAATATATCGGAAACAATGGATTTATTGTGCCACCACAGATCTTTGAACACCTTCTTGCCCAGATGTACACAGCCCAAATGCTTCTCATATCTTTCTCTTGCCCTACCTCAGAGACGTCTTCCCACAAGGCCTTCCTGATGAATATGCCTTTGTCACCACTTTCAAGTTCCGCAAGGCTTCCAGGCGAGAAGACTGGTATATTTGGCAAATTATTGACAAATACGGCATACCTCAGGTAGGAGGTGTAACTCTTTCCGGGTTGTGGAACATGTTTTCTCCATTTACCTCCTGCTGCCCTTTCCATTTTGTTGTTGTTGCTGCTGCTGCTTTTATATCATTACTATTACTACTACTACTAATAATAATAATAGCAATAATATTTGAAACAAGGGTGTCCTGTCAGGAAGGCAGATCATGACTTACTCTTCCATGAGGCAGTGTGGGCAGGTGCTTCGGGAGGTGGCAAACAATGTGTTTGGCATTCCACCTGTGTCCCCAAGCTAGCCTGCTATGCACCTCCTTAGCTATCTCAGGTATAGTGGATGGTATTGTCCGATTGCTAGTGTCAAAGCAAGATTCAGCTCCAGTCAAGTTGACTTCTCTACATGGAATTGGGGAGGTGGCAAAATGTCTTGGCCCAGCCCTGGATTTTACCGCATTTCAAAACAAGGCATGGCCATTCAACAAGATGAAGCAACCTGCGTCAGATAGCACAGGATATATAAAAGCAGGAATTGGTGCAGCAAGGCTTAACCAAAAGTGGTGGTGGCATTAGCACTCTGTTTCAGGTAGCAAAAAATGATTTGGGTCAGAGCGTCACAATTTCCCAACGCCAGCTATATTTCTGACTCCTTCACCACCACATATTGCTCAGGCAGGCCTTGGGCTGATTGACATCGGATGCCCTTTTAAACGCATTGTGTGTGGGACGGGGTATTGTTTTGTTGTCATTCTTACTTTATTATGTTTTTTGTATTGTAATTTTATGTTATGAACCTCCCTGAGATCTACGGATGAAGGGTGGTATACAAGTTTAATAAATAATGATAATAATAAATAATAACTGATTAGGCATTGTGGAAGACAGGAGGATGGAGTAGGTGGTGCTCAGGGCAGTCTTTACCCCGGGGGGGGGGTGCAAGGGGTGCGGGGCACCTGGGCGCTGAATTCTGGGGGGCACCAGGTGCCCGCCGCTGAAGCCGCCTAAGTGTATTGTATTGAGCTGCTTTGTGGCAGTGGGGTCAGTGGTACCTTTGCCACGACTGATCACGCGTCGCCTGCCTGCTAATGTTGCTGCAGGGAGAGCTCTCTGGAAATAATAATCATAATTTATTATTTGTACCCCACCCATCTGGCTGGGTTTCCCCAGCCACTCTGGGCGGCTTCCAAAAATACAGTAAAATATCACAGATTAAAAACTTCCCTGAACAGAGCTGCCTTAAGATGTCTTTTAAATGTCAGGTAGTTATTTATCGCTTTGACATCTAATGGGAGGGTGTTCCACAGGGCGGGCGCCACTACCGAGAAGGCCCTCTGCCTGGTTCCCTGTAGCTTTGCTTCTCGCAATGAGGGAACCGCCAGAAGGCCCTCGGCGCTGGACCTCAGCGTCCGGGCAGAACGATGGGGGTGGAGACGCTCCTTCAGGTATACTGGGCCGAGGCCGTTTAGGGCTTTAAAGGTCAACACCAGCACTTTGAATTGTGCTTGGAAACGTACTGGGAGCCAATGTAGGTCTTTCAAGACTGGTGTTATGTGGTCTCGGCGGCCACTCCCAGTCACCAGTCTAGCTGCCGCATTCTGGATTAGTTGTAGTTTCTGAGTCACCTTCAAAGGTAGCCCCACGTAGAGCGCATTGCAGTAGTCCAAGCGGGAGATAACCAGAGTCTTGCTCACCAAAATCTTGCTCACCAGAGTCTTGCTCACCAAAATCTTGCTCACCAGAGTCTTGCTCACCAAAGCTGGGAGGAGGGGGAGTGACAGCAAAGAGGGAGAGTCAGACAGAAAGAGAATGCGCCTATTTAGCGATGGGAGTGTGCCACAGGCTCTGGAAGAAGATCTCGTATATGTGTGCTTCCAAGGGCCCTCCCAGCTCCTCTAGAAATAAGGTTGCTCCCACAATGAAAGGCTGCACAAGATGGCTCTCCCAGGCATGCACACAATGCCCGCCCGTCTCATATTTCAGACACCTCCCTATGACTGTAAGCGCAAGCATGGAGTCTCTACACTTACTCCCAATGTGTTCTTTGTCTTCTTTAGAAAAGCTAGTTTTAAGCAAAACATACACACACACACACACAACCTCCTTTTGGAGCTGTGCAGGCATGAGCGCTATTTATCAAATGATAATAGTGACATAAGGCATAATAAAAGTTAATTTGGGGGCTAAATTAAATTTGGGGGTGCTGGGTAGATCTTTGCACCCCGGTGGAGCATATGCTAAAGACGGCCCTGTGGTACTTTCGATCTGATCAAAATCATAGCTCTTTTTATATTCTTACAATGACCCACATCTGCCAACCTGACATCTGTCCTCCAAACAATCTTACATTTTTACCACCAGTTTGTGTCTTGCTGTCCCCCCCCCCCAAAGGTGTCTATCAGACTGGATGGTGAAAACAAAGCCTTGGAGTACAACGCTATCGGACTCACCAAGGACGCTGTGAGAGTGGTCTTTCGACATGGCCGCGTCAGTGACCTCTTTGATCGCAACTGGCATAAGATAGCGCTGAGCATCCAGTCTGACAGCGTCTCCTTGTACATCGACTGCAAGCTGGTGCAGACGCTGCCTATTGAAGACAGGGAAAATATTGACATCCAGGGGAAGACCGTGATTGGCAAGCGCCTCTATGACAGCGTGCCCATTGATGTAGGTACCAAGTATGCGGGTTTTCCAGTTAGGAAAAGGGATTGAGAGGGAACTAAAAGATCTGCCTGCTGAGCCATTCTACTGTGATGTTGTGATGGCAAAATCTGTTTCTTCTTTGACATCGCTGATTTCTAGAGATGTCAGTCCATTAAATATATATACCTTGCCATTCGGTAAACAAACCAATTGCTCTTTAAAAGGAAAGGCAGTCCTTTTTATCTTTTCTGTCTGAGAATGTGAAATTTCAAATTTAGAAAGACGATATTCCAGAAAAAGTCAACACACCAAAAGCATAGTGGTTAAAATAATAATAGTCAAGTGGAAGCTTATCAGCATGTTGACGTTTATTTGTTCTAAATATTTTGGCATGGATTTCAAAGGAGTCCTGTCACAGAGGGCAGGAATGGCCATTTTGAGATTCTGAACACTGGATGATGAGAATGCCGGCCCTGCTATTTTCTCCAAATTACTTTTGCACAATATACATGCCCATCCCCGGCTTCCACACCCAGTACAGTGCCAACATCCTTCACACTGGTTCCAATTATCCACATACCTTCTACAGTCTCCATACGTGTTTTGGACTTCCCAGCATATCTGGGCAGCATACTGTAGACATCTGTAGTTCTGTTCTCATGTTCTTTGTTTTTGTGGGGATGTTGTATGTGTCCTGTATGAAGCTCTTCTCTGTTGCATATCACCCAGGTGATTGTGTGCCACAAACCCAAACCTAAAGGGAGCAAAGGCTGCTAACCTGCTTCCTTGAGTGCTGACTTTCGTGATTTCCTTTTTCCATAGTTTGACCTTCAGCGGATGGTTATTTACTGTGATTCACGTCATGCTGAACTGGAAACTTGCTGTGACATTCCCTCTGGGCCTGTAAGTTTAGATCTATTACATGTGTCTTGGTGTGTGTGTGTGTGTGTGTGTGTGTGTGTGTGTCTGTGTAAAAGAGTGTGCACATTCATTGAAATCTGCTATCCAAAATGGAGCTATATTCTGGAACTGTACATTAAGAACAAGAATGAGGAGTAGTTTTTATTGTTTTATGGTTTTAACCTTTAAAGCCCTAAATGGCCTAGGACCCTCGTACCTACGGGACCGCCTCTCCTGGTATGTCCCATGGAGGACCTTACGGTTTTCAAATAAAAACATCTTGGAGATCCTGGGCCACAGGGAGGTTAGGCTGGCCTCAACCAGAGCCAGGGCTTTTTCGGCCGTGGCCCCGATCTGGTGGAATGCTCTGTCACAGGAGGCTAGGGCCCTGTGGGACCTGACATCTTTCCGCAGGGCCTGCAAGACAGAGCTGTTCCACCAGGCCTTTGGCTAAGGCACAGCCTGACCCCCTCCTTCGGTAATCCTCACAGAACTGTAGCCCAATGGTTGCCATTGATTTGATTTTAGAATGAATTGATTTTAGAATGCATTTCAATTGATTGATTGTGATTTTATGTGAACTGTGTTGCTTTTATTGTTGTTGCCTGCTCTGAGCCCAGCTTCGGCTGGGGAGGGCGGGATATAAATAAATTATTATTGTTATTATTATTATTATTATTATTATTATTATTATTATTATTATTATTATTATTATTATTATTATTGTCTTGTGGGGAAAAAGGAGATAGCAAATAGGTAGGATAATATTATGTTGGGGTCATGTCATTCATTATGCTTCATTATGGTCAATGGTCCTTTCAGAAGAGTTTAGAAGACTGCTGACAGGCCTTCATTTTTTTAATTGGAAGTAAAAGAGTAAGTTCTGCAGGTTGAAGTCCCCCCCCCCTCTCTCACACACACAAATGACTTAGATTGTGTGAACCTTTTTCTTTAAAAACTAGTACTATCCTGTTGGGTGCCATTGATTCATTGACATTCTCTGCTTTGGTACCATTTCCCCCCGTTCTTTATCCATGTGTATACATTGGTCATATGGGTGCTCCCAGCCAATAAGAGAACATGCCATAAGCATGAGGATGCCCAATGACACATCATCGACCAGATTTCGCTAATGGTGATGCCATTGGGAAAATTGAAAACCATTTAAATGGAAGGACAATATAAACGAACAAGTGAACATCTCTGTATAATGCATCCTGCGAGAGGGGACAGCAAAAGGGAAGTGTTTATTTTGTGGGGTGGAGATCAAGAAAATGTGGGTAGGTTTCAGCTCAACTGCAGCTAAATTGCAATTAATTTAACAAGAAACATGTTCCTGATCTGTGCTATATTTGACCTGTTCTGGCTACAGTGCCAAGTGACGGTTGTTACAGATGCTCCTCCCTTTGAAATAGCAACCACTGTTGGAAGCGAACAGGTCGGCCATATCAAGACAGTCAACTGCTCCTGTCCACCTGGAGAAAAGGTATGTATTTGAATCGGAAGTGGTTTTTCCCCTCCAAGTAAGGCTTTTATTGTAATAATCGAGATAAATATAATATTATGGCTTTATCATCGCTATTAACTCTGTACATGAGATTCTGTGCACGTGGATTCTTCTACCAAAGGCCACCTTCCCATACTCTGGAGATGGTTTTTAGATATGGGTTGTATATTAACATTGTGCTTTGTGAGGTCTATGCCTTATGACTACTGCCCTAAATATTCTCTCCTGGAAGGAAGTTGGGCATAATAAGGAGAGCAAATTTTCTGAGAATTCAAACAGAAAGAAAGAAAGAAAGAAAGAAAGAAAGAAAGAAAGAAAGAAAGAAAGAAAGAAAGAAAGAAAGAATTAGTAGGAAGTAATTGTCTTTACTTTGCAAACACATCCTGGTAATCCTATATTAATTTATTCTCATGGTACTCATGTTAGGTAGGCAAGTGGTCATATCAAGGGATCTCAGGATGAGGGCTAGTATATTATCTAAGATAATAAAGGGGTAGTCAATCTTTTTTTGTGTGTTAAAGATTTATTGATTTTCCATTTTCAAAACAAATATCCGATATCAATACTAAACATTAGTTTTTCATCCCCCCCAATGTTGCCTTCCCTCAGGTTCCATTTCTGGTTTATTACATCAAATGATACGTTCTGCTATTTATATACAATACTATGTTATCACAACGTTATATGCCTTGTTTTACGTAAATAAAATTGGAAATGTTTATTTAAATCCTGCCAATGAGTCCATTTTTTTTTATGTTTCTACAAATATATTGTAAAGGGTTCCCATTCTTTTTCAAAGTCCCTGTTGTCCTTTTCTTGAAGTTTGTCCATTAACTTTGCTAACTCTGCATAGTTCATCCATTTTTCTTGCCATTGTTCTCCAGCCTTCCAATTTTGTGCTATTAGAATTCCTGCTGTTGTTGTAGCAAACATAAATAATGTCCGTTTTTCTTTCGGCAGCTCTTGTCCTAAAATATCTAACAAAAAAGCTTCTGTTTTTTTAACAAATGTTATTTTAAACATTCTTTTCAATTCGTTGTATATCATTTCCCTTTTTTAAAAAAATAATCTTGCAATCTCACCACATATGATAAAATGTACCTTCTGGGGGTAGTCAACCTTTTTTTTTTAAAAAAAATGATATTTATTGAGAAAAGAATTTTTAAGATCACAAATAAAAGAAAAAGACAAAATTACAGAAAAAAAGACAAAAACAGAAATAAAAAATAAAAAAATTAAACCATCATTTTCAAATTCTCCACTTTCTTTACCTTCTTTCCATGACCTCCTCCTCCTCCCATCTCTTGTATCTTGATTAATAATTGTCACAGCAAATCCTTTCCATAATTCATAATAATCTGTCATTACATTACCTTGCTCTATTTTCATTTTATCTTATATAAAACCTTAAAACTTAAAATTTAAATCTTATTTTAACCAGCTTCTCATAACCATTACCTTTTTACCTAATTCTTTAAACATCCTTACAAGAGCCTAGTAATTTCATTTCAACAATTTTGCAACTTTCATAAAAACATTTCTGACGATTAAAAAAAGAGAATAAAAACAATCCAATCTTCTTCCAGCGTCCCCTCCCCCCGGTCCCGGGATTATCAGTCCTTTTTGTCCCATAAGTCTGGCCAATTTAACCTGGTGATCTTATATCCGAGGCCATCAAATCTCTTCCATGTCCCTTCCGCAGTTCTTCTTCATATTTTCCTTTTCGACAAATCAGCCCCTTTCTCATAGTCCAGACTAAACTCCATGTGGTATTTTAAAACATGCTTCAAGTAGTAAACATGTTTCAAATTCCCTCCAGGATAAGACCCAACAGCTCCAAACCTCTGACGGCCCATTGCTAGATTCTGAAAGTCCAAGCATCCCTGCATAGGGGGGGCAGTCCAACCCCCCATTTCCAGCCGAACTTTGTCCTTCCAAATCAGGTTTTTTCCAAGTTCATTTATCAAATCCAAAGACTCATTTTCTTGCTGGGCCAAAAGTCCCTCCATCCCTGGTGCCCAAGATTCAGCAAGGTCCTCTTCTTTCAGTTGTTCTGTCATGGCACGCTCCTGTTTTGGTTCCTGGGTGGGCTCCATATCATTTCCCACTACCAGTTCAAAGGTTCTGGCTGCATTAGTCATAAAATCCATCTTCTGACTTAACTGATCCAATAGGGCACTTATTTTACAGAAAGCACCCAACAGTGCTTCTGAAGGCATTGTCCTACAAGGTCACAAATCCTTTCCCACAGTTGTAATCAGTAACAGCTGCAAGTTCCCAGGATTTAGTTACAATCTCACAGTTCCCCTCTAGGGGGAAGACTTCTGGTAGTTCTTTTCCTTAGAAACAATACCAACAAAGTTTCTTTTTAAAGATATTTTGTCCATATTTGTTCTTTTAAAAGACGAAAGGAAACAATGGAGTCACAATGTTTCCCTCCTTTTAACTATCTGTCAAAACATTTATTTCTGGTCAATGAGCTTCAAACATCAAATCTGACACCCCGCTCCAGGGTCAGGACGGTGGAAAATTACTTTGCTTTAACTTCACTTCTGCAGGTTTAAACAGTCCAAAAAAGGTCCCCCTTCTTCTGCTACCGAAGGGGGGTTCAGCGATTTTAAATGATGAAAGTCGATCCTTTGACAGTGATTTTTAAGGCTCTAGTTTGTGTTGTCTTTGCTTTGTTCTGACTACAAAGAAACGGAAGGGTGACTTCCTGTTTAATCCTTTCCATTTCAGTACCAAATTAGGGTTAGTTTTAAAGTCCAAATTCCTTCTTATTTCGTCAGTTCTTATCTGAAGTCCAAATATTTAATGTTCCAGTACTCACGGTTGGTTATTTTAGATGCCAAATTGTCCCAGGAAAAAGGCAGCGCTCTCCGGCAACGGCTATGCGGCTTCGCTCCACAGAAAAAGCAATTAACTCATAGCACCGCCCCACTTCCCCCTCTTCACTTCGGAGCCCGTTTATGGGTTCCTTTGTGGGTTGGGGGGGCACTAAGGGTGCCCGCTGAGTCCCACGGTCACAGGCTTCATCCACCTGTGATTTCCAGAAGGGTCCCTACTACGCCGGAGCGGAAAAGACCCGTTTCATGCGGAGCTGGTCCCTCCGATTCAGAGGGAGTCCGCCATTGCCGGTGGCGCCACCCCGGAAGTCCACCAACCTTTTTATACCTACCTCCCACTAATGCATCTTTCTTGATGGTAAAGGTTCCTTACCGCCCACCAGTGCTCGATGGAAGGAGGATTCAGCTTGTGCCGTAGAACCCACTACAGCCCACCTAGAATCCCGAAACCCCCATAGTGGGTGGTAGGAACCAGGTTGACAACCCCTGATCTAAGGCAATGTACTTATGTATAGCATGGTTGCTAACATGAGCAATTAAGGCTATATTAATGTGATGGAAGCAATGAGAAATTATGTTGATAAATAATATTTCTCTCTCATTTCAGGGGGAAAGAGGTCTACCTGGGTTTGAAGGTTTCAGAGGCCAAAAGGTTAGTTTTGCCTGAGGAACCAACAAGACTTTTATTTTTTACTTTAATTTATTTATTTTAAAAAAAAACTTGATCAATTCAAGTTAAGTAGCTTCTGGATCCGAAACAGAATATGGGCTCTAATTGGGCTGCAATTTTATTGTGGGAAGGAAGCAGACATGTAGCTGCATTGCTGCCATGAGTTCCTGTTTTCACAACAGTTTCCTCTTAGCTTATAAAATGCTATGGCCCTGGAAATTCTCATGCATGCACACTTCCATCACACTCACACTGCATGATGGGTTCTATGGGCCATTGGATTTTAAGCATATTGTGCTACCCGTTGCCTGGTTCATTGGCTTCCAGCAGACAACAAACCTCAGTAGCAGAATTCCACAACAATATACTCAAGATAATTTTTTTGGCATGTATAATATCCAGGCCCTGGAAGCTTTCAGGCATGTTGTTCTTGGCATCCATTGTCTTGAGAGACAATGGAGTGTGCCCGTGGTGGTGAGATAAAACAGCTGCAATCCTGGGCATTGTGTATGGAAGTCCTGGGATGCACAGACAAGAAGACCCTGCTCTCTCAGCCTCGGAGTCCTGTAGTGATTCCATGCTCTTTATTGCTTGTAAAACAGTGATTGAATTGCCCCCCAAATTCAGGCTTTTATATACATTAATTACACAATGAGTTCTGTCTGATTGGCCGATTCTGCTTCCCTCCTGGAGCCTGACTGGTCTTTTCCTGCAGGCCAATCACTTGCTGCATTCTACGATCCTACCAGCCTAATAGGCTGATTAACTTCCTCCTGGAACCTGATTGGTCTTCTCCTGCCAGCCAATCAGTTGTTGCATTCTAGGATCCTACTTGCCTATTGTTCTAAGATCCAAGCTTAGTACATATACTGATGTAGTCCAAAGGAAAGCAGAGCAATATGTTTGGCACCAGCTTGGCTGTAGGAATTGCCAGAAGGAGACGTACAAGGCACTATCCAAACCTCTTAGGGCTTTTTCTTCTCCTGGAAATATACTGCAATGCAGTGGAGGTTTAGGATCCAAGTTTTCCTTCTCCTAGATGGGCTACCTTCCCATGTTGTCAAGCCCCATCTGTCCTCCACTTCCTTCTATAGCACGGGCAGAAACAGATTTCTTGGCCGTTGGACTAAATATCGGTGCCGTCCGCTCAGTCTGCCAGAGACTGTCTTTGCATGCAGTGGAAGTCCCTAACTCACCAAGAACTTGAGATCCATTGGCTTCCCTCACCTTGTTTAGCTGGCCAGTCGAAGAGAGAGCTGAGTACAGGGTGGGGACCAATGGTGGATGAAATACCCCAGGTATTTCATGATGTGTTCCCCACCAGAGGTACTAGAGCCAGTGTGGTGTAGTGGTTAAGAGTGGTGGACTCGTAATCTGGTGAACCGGGTTCGCTTCCCCGCTCCTCCACATGCAGCTGCTGGGTGATCTTGGGCTAGTCACACTTCTCTGAAGTCTCTCAGCCTCACTCACCTCACAGAGTGTTTGTTGTGGGGGAGGAAGGGAAAGGAGAATGTTAGCCGCTTTGAGACTCCTTCAGGTAGTGATAAAGTGGGATATCAAATCCAAACTCTTCTTCTTCTTCTCTAACACTCCATACGTCTCACTGGATGTCACAGAATGATAGAGAGAAAATGAAGGCTTGCTTTTCTTATAACATGAAATGTTTCTCCAGCTAAAGAGTTAGGCATCCTCTTTTTGCTGGTTGGCAAAAGAAGAGGGAGAATGCACTTTTTAGAAGCAAGGTTATCCATTGGTTTAAAGCGGTATAGAGCTGCAGCTTTGTTTCCACTGTCCCCATTTCCATTTAAAGCAGCCACGGGACTGGGCCTTGCATTTCTCTGGCGCTATAAATAGAAGCTTCCCATTTTAATCAGTGACAGTTTAACCGATGAGAGTCCCTTTGCACAATGACATGAGAAATTACAGTAAGAGCCGAACCAGGGGCTGGCAGCAATAGAGCAAGGTGCATTTTAAATGGCTGCCATTTCCCCAAGTGTATGGATCCAGCGATGGCCTCTAGAAATGCTAATGTATCAGTTTAATATAAGTGAAATGGAATTCTTTATCGGGGCGCCTGGGATGGAAGTGAGCCTTTTAGAAGCTGATTATATTTAGGATGCCCCATCTCTCCTCTAAAATGGTCCAAGAGATGAATGCTGATTCCTGCTTAGCACACAGAGTGGGTTATCCGCCTACATCTCTGTTTAGCGGCATTGAGTGGTTCCTCTTGACACTGATGTAAAAAGCCTTCTTTTAAAAATTGGAAAAAAGAGACCTTCTGACATTACTTTTTCTTTTCTATGAGCAGCCTAGAATTTTTTTTAATAATAATAGAGAGACTTGCTGTGGGTGATCGGCTTTTTTGCAACCAGTTTTGCAGGTTGCAAATGGAACAGGAAGCAGAGAAATGCACTTTTATTTTCCTGTTGCATCACATGCTTTCTTTGTTACATTGTTAAAGGGCCCACTTTGGAACCAATAATTTTATGCACGTATGCCCACACTTTTGAGTATTGCACACAACATGTTGAGGAACTGCAGCTCAGTGGTAGAGCACATGTTTTCGCGCATAAAATCCAGGTTCTCTTCCTGACATCTGCCGTTTCAAAGATTGGATAGTAGCTCTGTGAAATACCACCATTTGAGACTCTAGAAAGCTTCTGCCAGTCAGAGTAGACTGGACTGGGTTGATATACAGACTGATACTGCTCTAAGGCAGCTTCTGTCTGACATCATAAGAAGATGCAAAAAAGCCCAGCCAGAGAAAGCCAAAGGCCCACCTAGACCCATCATGTTCTCACAGTGAGGAGAATGAATGTATAAATGATATACTGACAAAAAGAATGGCAGCAAATTGCAGACTGAAAAAGGATGGCAGGCAATACAGACCATATTTACCTATCCGATTTCCATTCTTGTTTGCAGATGGAGACACAAGCTAACACAATTTCTGAGACTTTCCCCCATTCTGATGAAATTCTCAGATGTCCCTACTAGTAGGTCTAATAAAAGTCAGGGGTGGGGATCCTTGCATCTTGTACTCTTGTGCTAACACTTGTTCTTTTTTTGTCAAGGGAGAAATTGGACCAACTGGACTTCCTGGCCCAAAGGGAGAAAGAGGAGAACCAGTAAGAACATTGATCAGAGCTCAGACATTCTGGATTGTTTCCTTCCCTGTTCTAACATTACCATGTGCTAACAACAATAGGCATGCAATACTAAACTAGGGATCAAAAATAACACCTGGTTGACTTACTTGTAACTGGATTCTGGACCCAGGACTTAAAGTTTTATCTGTGAATTATAGATGCAGGACTCTGAAGAGCTATCCAACAATAAAAAAAAGAGGAACCAAAGTACACAAGGTTCGAAAATGACTGCATGCACTTGAAATAATTGTTCTGCAGTTCAACCACTGCTATGCGGCAGTAACTTTGCTTTCAAATCTCATCTACTGGATTCTTAATTTATACCTCCAGTGAAAGAAATCCCATGCTGTGACTTCTAGGGTCACTCAGCTACTGAGTCCCATCATGTTTCATCAAGGACTGAATAAAAAAATTCCTTCCTGTAGCACCTTAAAGACCAACTAAGTTAGTTCTTGGTATAAGCTTTCGTGTGCATGCACACTTCTTCAGATACAGTGTATCTGAAGAAGTGTGCATGCACACGAAAGCTTATACCAAGAACTAACTTAGTTGGTCTTTAAGGTGCTACAGGAAGGAATTTTTTTATTTTGACTATGGCAGACCAACACGGCTACCTATCTATAACTGGAACCATCAAGGACTGCTTCTTCTATACCTTCCTTTACCATTGGGCTACTCGTGTTTGAGATCAACTGACATTATCATTGCTTTTCTCTTAGCTGCTCTCAGAACATCCATTGGTAGTGATAGCTCACTGTGAGATTTGTGAGAATTCTTGTGCTATCGTTATTGTGTTAACTGTAGATTTATTCTCTCCATTTAGGGTGGAGGAGGAGACGGCTGGGCACAGAAAGGAGAAAAGGTATGGTCATACTCAAAGCTGGGTAAACTCTAAAAATATTAACAGTGCAATTATTATTATTATTATTATTATTATTATTATTATTATTATTATTATATCACCCCCTTTCTCCAAGGAGCATCCATGGTGCTCCTAGTCTCATTTTCTCTCCACAACAATCTTATGAGCACCAGAATTTTTGACAGTAAATATGATTTTATGTTAGATTTCTCCCATGTGTGTATGAAATTTTACCTAATTCACACATTTTTGCAAATGATTTCCCCTAATGCAATGCATTGTTGTTATTTGTCATTTTCATGAATAGGCATTTGTATGCCCATGTTCCCTTAATATATATACTTTTGTCCTTCTCTCTCTCTCTCGGTGTGTGTGTGTCTGGTTGGAGAACTGTGTCACAAAATTCAGAGAAGCATAAATTTTGACTGATAGCTGGCATTCAAGCTTGTGTGTTGCTTACTGGGTAACTTCATTTCAAAAGCAAACAAAATAGAATTTCTACTCCATCCCTAATTGGGTCCCTTCATATTGAAATTAACCTAGATTGAACCCTTGAGGCCTGCCTGCCATGGCACTAGGTGTAAACTGTCTTGTTTTAGAGGAAGCCTGGGTGGTAGTACAAGAGTTTCTTAGGCACCTATTGGGATCAGCTGGGAGGTTTGAAAGTCCTCTGTGTGGGCAGAGTTCCCTTATTTCTCCCGATTAGTTTAAACACACACAGTATTTCAAAACCTGGGCTGTTAATCAGATTACATCAAAAACTGGCAAAGACTAAGTACTGTATGAGGTTTTGTCTGCTGCATCTGTACAAAATAGCATCAAATGGGCACCAAAGAGGGTGAAGGCAACAATTGATCTGATTTACGAGCATCCAGATGTGTCGTTTTAGTCCTTTTGCGTCTAGAAAGTTCCTGGGACAGCTCTCCATCACCCAAGGGAGCACTTCAGAAGATATGCAGCTGCTGGCCACATCTTGCCAACATCTGTCTGACAGGTTTGGCATCAGCACACATGTGTGCTTGTGCCAAGCACAGCTATTGATTTATTTTTGCTTAGAAAAAGAACTGAGCTTAGAAAAAGAACTTAGAAAAAGAACTTAGAAAAAGAACTGTGGAGCGTTCAGCTGCAGCTGTATTACAGACTTGCTCTCACGCTCTCTCTGGATGAATTGCCACCTAATGCTATTGACCTGTTCTTTGGTTCTGACATCAGGTGTGGGTGGGTTTTTTTATTTATTGCTTTGGGAAAAAAGGCTTTCTTTGACATTCTAGAGATACACAAAAGGCCCCAAGAAAAGTTGCTGGTGTTGAAGGAACACTGTTCTTCCCTTGAAATTCCTTTGAAGTTTTTTTGAAGTAGCAGCTAAGGTTGCTGAGAAAGTGAACCAGCCCACCAACACCCTAGCTACCAGATGCAGCAAAAGATGTTTCCTGAACTTTGGACTTCAGTGATCTGCTGTTTGTTCCCTTCTAAGTACAGAGGACAGATAGCTTCTTCCTCTCAATATCACCCCTTCTTTGTCAGCTCTGACAACTGTGGGGAATAAGGTTCTGGATTATAGGACTTCTTTCTGAACCTAGACCCAAAAGGAGCTGCACCATCCATGCTTCTTCATGAGGATGCTCAGAACATTTCAACCTTTGAAAATAAACTAGAATGCATCTATCAGAATTTGCAGCATAATATAAAACATAGTTCTTGGCTCATTTTTTTTTTAAAAAATAAGAAATGTATCTAAAATGGTGTCTTTGGAGAAAAAAATGGAAAGATATATTTTAAGAGACAATATATTCAACACTGCAATGAAGTATACATTTAAATGGATAGTTGTTGTTGTTTAGTCATTTAGTCATGTCCGACTCTTCGTGACCCCATGGACCAGAGCACGCCAGGCACTCCTGTCTTCCATTGCCTCCCACAGTTTGGTCAAACTCATGCTGGTAGCTTCAATAACACTGTCCAACCATCTCGTCCTCTGTCGTCCCCTTCTCCTTGTGCCCTCCATTTTTCCCAACATCAGGGTCTTTTCCAGGGAGTCTTCTCTTCTCATGAGGTGGCCAAAGTATTGGAGCCTCAGCTTCAGGATCTGTTCTTCCAGTGAGCACTCAGGGCTGATTTCCTTCAGAATGGATAGGTTTGATAAGTCATCATAGATAAGTTTGATCTTCAGTATCCATAGGACTCTCAAGCGTCTCCTCCAGCACCATAGTTCAAAAGAAATGTATATTCCATGTATATATTTACAGAGTCATGTGAACATGCAGTGGGATAGGTTTATGAATAATCACGTGGCAGGACAGAGTCTCAAACAAAGTTGTGCTCTCCCAGCCCACATTCCCAGCAAACTCCTGTCTCAGTGACAAGTATGCTGGTTGGTCATGTCCACAGAATGGAAGATGGCAGGATCCCCAAGGATGTGCTCTATAGGGGGCTGGCTTCAGGATCAGTCCCACTGGCAGACCAACTCTGTGTTACCAGGTAAAGGTAAAGGGACCCCTGACCATTAGGTCCAGTCATGGCCGACTCTGAGGTAGCGGCGCTCATCTTGCTTTACTGGCCAAGGGAGCCAGCGTACAGCTTCCGGGTCATGTGGCCAGCATGACTAAGTCACTTCTGGCGAACCTGAGCAGCGCACAGAAACGCTGTTTACCTTCCCACCGGTGCGGTACCTATTTATCTACTTGCACTTTAACGTGCTTTCGAACTGCTAGGTTGGCAGGAGCAAGGACTGAGCAACAGGAGCTCACCCTGTTGCGGGGATTTGAACTGCCGACCTTCTGATCGGCAAGCCCTAGGCTCTGTGGTTTAACGCACAGCGCCACCCGCATCATGTCCTCAGATGTGACATAGAGGCTGGCAACATCAACCTCCCCCCATGTGGGAATTGCTTGCAGATGATCACAGTGCTTGGAGACAGGCAGTCAAATCGTGCAGCCACAGCAGTGAGCAAAGAAGGAATGGCTGTGGGGAAGAGCACAGAATGAAACAACACGATGTTACATCTTCAGCAGCACAACCAGATGCCTTCATCTGCCCCAGCTGCAACAAAACATGTCTCTCCCATATCAGTCTCTACAGCCACAGTGAATGTTGCAGCCTTCCAAGAGTTCACTCCTGAAAGGCACACTCCTCTATTGTCTCCCGAGACAGATGGAAGCCAGCAAAGATCTGCTCATTGCTTGGCGTGGTAGCACTTGTAGCATAACAACAGAAAAGGTTCTCACCTTGGAAATAGTTCTGAAAGTAGCACTGCCCTCTGAAACCTTCTTCCACCTTTGGTGTTTGGGTAGCTACTACCGTCAGCCTGGTAACCAAGGGGACCCAGGAAGTTATGATGGCTGATGTTTGAAAAGGAAACGCTTTGCTTCTCTGCCATCACTGTTTACACTAGGAGTGGACAACCTGGTACCCTCAAGATGTCGATGGATCCCTGACAATTGACCAACAACATCTGGAGGAGAACCATCTTGGCTAACCCTGGCTTAAAATGACAGCAGCAATAACACAATTGTGTGAGAAGAGGGGAAGCGAGGTCCCATCTCTCTGTGTCATCTTTATGAATGATTATCATAGGCTTCTCCATGAATATATGACAGCGAATTTCTGGAATTTGTTGAATAATTGACTTCTTAGAGTCAAATGTGTGGGTGTCCAGATATATCCCCTTCTGCTGCTCCCCTATCCCCTCAACCAGCAAATTAAAACAGTGGGGGCACACGTATTTCAGTTCTGTTCCATTTTATCTGTTTTAGCCATAGGCCATAACAGAGTCCGAGATACAAATTAGGGCCATCAATTTCAAGCATGGCAAGAATTAACATGTCAGAAATCACGGAGCTACAACAATAGTAAAACATCAGAAATCCAATTTGCAGTCTACGACGTGCACGTCATAAAATATCTTGGGCTGCCGTAGAAAAATTAGCTACATTATCCCTTATTACTATTGGCAAGTAAGTTGTTATTTCATCTTTGCAATACGCTTTTGCCTAGCATCTTCAGAAATGGGGCAGTGAGATATATAATGAGGATTTTCTTCTATTGATTCTGTTGTATCCTCTTTTTAGATGCAATGGAGAGAGAGAGAGAGAGAGAGAGAGAGAGAGAGAGAGAGAGAGAGAGAGCATATTGTGATAGCATATATTAAGTTAATGAATCTGTGGTATTCTAAACCAGGTGGAGGCTTTCACTGGAGGAAAAATGTGGAAATAATGGATAAATATGTTTTGAACCCGTGATTAAATTAGGACCAGTCTCCTTTCATTATATTTCTGGGACCTGCCCAAATATGGAGGGCTTTTTGAGGCAATCGTTCTCCTCAACACATCATCAAGGCAAGCAACAGACTTTAGGGCCCTTCAGCTCAGATCAGCTCATGTGACCATGGGAAGAATTCTGCTTGGACAGGCCCAAGGCCCATTTCATCCAATATCCATATACCATCACAGAGCTGCAGTCCCCAGAGTTCCCTCTGAAGAGGGACTGTTTGATACATTACTCTGGGAATGATAGATCTGCGAGTGGAATTGGGAAGTCTTCTAACAACCCTCAGTGCCCTTAACAAACTACAGCTCCCAGCATTCTTTGAGGGAAGCCATGACAGTTGAGACATCACCTTGCCAACAAAGGTCCGTATAGTAAAAGCTATGGTTTTCCCAGCAGTGATGTATGGAAGTGAGAGCTGGACCATAAAGAAGGCTGATCACAGAATAACTGAAGAGAAGACTCCCTGGAAAAGACCCTGATGCTGGGAAAGATGGAGGGCACAAGGAGAAGGGGACGACAGAGGATGAGATGGTTGGATAGTGTTCACGAAGCTACCAGCATGGTTTGACCAAACTGTGGGAGGCAGTGGAAGACAGAAGTGCCTGGCATGCTCTGGTCCATGGGGTCACGAAGAGTCGGGCATGACTAAACGACTAAACAACAACAACAACATCATGACAGTTTAAAGTGGTGTCGTAGTACTAACGGATGGTGTGAATGTGGCATGTGTTGCAATGGCCAGGTTGGATGTATTTGACAGTACCTGCATTTCATCTTTTTCTGAGCCAATCATGGATCTCTATCTCCCACAGCTTCCATCTTTAGACCAGGGAGTTGTATACAGGTGAATTCCTGTGTCACGACATTGCAGTAAGAAAACTCTGCCCTCTCTAGCAAGTCTTCAAGTTTTCAGAAGAACTCACATACTCAGAAGTCACAGTTTCATACTTAGATAAAAGAAATGAGCTTTAGTTGATTTTTTTTTAAAAAAAATATTGCTGTAATTACAGGGTTTTAGTTTTAGTTTTATTCACTGGCTTCTGTGACCCAGAATAATGAGCACATAATTGTTTCAAGACCGCATAATTGTGCATCTCAGCAGCCGAACTCTCAGCACCGCAGGAATCGCAGGGCTTGCTCGCCTGCAGTTTTATTTTGCTTTGCATCACTTTGGAGAACAGCGCAGCTGTCTCTATTTCTGCTTTACTGCTTCGCCGGTAAGGATGAAAATCCTTTCTGGGGCTGCACTGACACCTGCTGGCTGCTTTGGCTCTGTGAAAATCCTTTTCGTGTGGACCTTTCAAGCGATTATCTGGGTGGTTTGAAATTTTGTCTAAAGTTCAGGTACATGAATCAATTTGGGAAGAACTTTCTTTTCTTTTAAGGAACTGGACCTAATCTGGAGCGAGGGTCTGGCCATGAATCTCCAATATTACTAGAGAGGCGGAATGGTGAGGGTAATAAATTTAGATTCAGCATTGTTCCTCCCCTATCTAGCAGCTGGACAGGGAAGGATGATTTCTAACTCAGAAGTGAGCTTTCTTCTTTTTTCTCTTTTCTGGTCTTTTTCCTTCTATCCTCCAGGGTTTGGTGTGAGGATTTGGAAGGGGAGATAGTAAATACCATCAAGTGAAAAGGTGATTCTAAGTGTAAATCTGCAGCAGTTCACAGCTCCTGTTGATGCTCAGGGTCCATTGGAAATCCTAGTTTTTTATACACAGAATTTATAGCACAGAGAAAAAGAGTGCGCTCTGGGAAGCACATAGAAAAGGAAACATATATTCCATGAGGACCTTCTCTTTAAAAAATCACAAACTGAATTGGAAATGTGGAGAACTGGACTGAAGACTGGGGAAATAAGAAACTGAGAGAATCAAAAAAGGGAAGATCCTGTTTTATTTCCCCCCCAATCACAGTTCCTCAGAGTCCTTGTTGTTCATCAGGACTCATTCCAGAATACCCCCAGGCTTCCAAAGCAGAATCTTGGGCAGCAAAGGGAGTGATCTGGGATGGAAGACAACCCAGGAATATCTAAAAAGCAATGGAAAAGGAATGCAGATAAAAGCTGCCCGAACTGTGAGAAGCTGGAAAATAATTTTGATGACATCAAGCACACGACTCTTGTTGAGTGAGGAGCACTTTGAGAAGCAATGAGGCAGGCGACAAAGACAGGAGGGTTTATCAGATCCTCAGAAGGCCCCTATCGAAAATGGATGAAGTGGAGAGAGAGGTTTTCTTCCCGTCTTTTCATACTAGAACCCAGAACCCAATAAAGTCAAAGGATGAGAGATTCAGGAGAGACAAAAATAAAGTATTTTTTCATGGAGCACATAGTTAAGCTATGGAATTACAGTGGTACCTTGGGTTACATTCGCTTCAGGTTACAGACTCCGCTAACCCAGAAACAGTGCTTCAGGTTAAGAACTTTGCTTCAGGATTAGAACAGAAATTGTGCTCCGGCGGCGCGGCAGCAGCAGGAGGCCCCATTAGCTAAAGTGGTGCTTCAGGTTAAGAACAGTTTCAGGTTAAGTATGGACCTCCGGAACGAATTAAGTATTTAACCCGAGGTAGCACTGTATTTCCTTCAAGATGGCCCGTGCCTTGGGGATATTAATGGAAGATAGAATCATAGAATCATAGAATCATAGAATCATAGAGTTGGAAGAGACCACAAGGGCCATCGAGTCCAACCCCCTGCCAAGCAGGAAACACCATCAGAGCACTCCTGACATATGGTTGTCAAGCCTCTGCTTAAAGACCTCCAAAGTAGGAGACTCCACCACACTCCTTGGCAGCAAATTCCACTGTCGAACAGCTCTTACTGTCAGGAAGTTCTTCCTCATGTTTAGGTGGAATCTTCTTTCTTGTAGTTTGGATCCATTGCTCCGTGTCCGCTTCTCTGGAGCAGCAGAAAACAACCTTTCTCCCTCCTCTATGTGACATCCTTTTATATATTTGAACATGGCTATCATATCACCCCTTAACCTCCTCTTCTCCAGGCTAAACATGCCCAGCTCCCTTAGCCGTTCCTCATAAGGCATCGTTTCCAGGCCTTTGACCATTTTGGTTGCCCTCCTCTGGACACGTTCCAGTTTGTCAGTGTCCTTCTTGAATTGTGGTGCCCAGAACTGGACACAGTACTCCAGCTATTGATGACTGCTAGCAATGAATGCCATGTACTGTATTTTAATATTTTGTTGGAAGCCACCCAGAGTGGCTGGGGAAGCCCAGCAAGATGGGTGGGGTATAAATTATTATTATTATTATTATTATTATTATTATTATTATTATTATTATTATTGTTGTGACAGATCAATGGTCCATCTGACTGACAGCGGCTGTCTAGAGTTTCAGACAGGAGCTTTCCCCTGCCCTACTCAGAGAGGCCCAGTATTAAATTTGGGACCTTTTGCAAACAAAGCGGATGTTTCACTACAGAGCTACAGCTCTTCAGTTACAGCTCAGAGGGCTGCCTTCTAGTTCTCCTTTAAAATGTTAAAAAGCTGAGCCCCTGCCAGCTGCTGAGGTCTTTGAAAACATAACTGAGAATGCCCTTGGGAGAAGGAAGATGGCTCTTCTCATGAGCCTAAGGGGCAGCCATTTCAGTGCTTCGTGTACAAGCAATGGACCACAGAGGGAGAAAATACACGGAAGCACTGGCAGAAGAGAACAAGAAAATGGTAGCTGTGCTATGCATTGGGACCTTGACTGCATATCGATCTGAAAAAAGCACATGCCATCCTAATAGATACCACTTTATTTTTTAGTTGTTGTTGTTTAGTTGTTTAGTTGTGTCCGACTCTTTGTGACCCCATGGACCAGAGCACGCCAGGCACTCCTGTCTTCCACTGCCTCCCGCAGTTTGGTCAGACTCATGTTTGTAGATTCGAGAACACTGTCCAACCATCTCGTCCTCTGTCATCCCCTTCTTCTTGTGCCCTAAATCTTTCCCAACATCAGGGTCTTTTCCAGGGAGTCTTCTCTTCTCATGAGGTGGCCAAAGTACTGGAGCCTCAGCTTCACGATCTGTCCTTCCAGTGAGCACTCAGGGCTGATTTTCTTAAGAATGGATGTGTTTGATCTTCTTGCAGTCCATGGGACTCTCAAGAGTCTCCTCCAGCACCATAATTCATAAGAATACATATACACCCTACAATTATTAATACTCTGTAAACTTGTGTATCAGCATGAATCCCAGGGTCATAAGAATTGTTCTTCTCTTTAACAATCTCTGTTTTCTATTTATCTCATTTTCTTCTACTGATTGGCCTCACATGGAAGCTTGTATGGCATCAGTATTGCCTAATTGTTTAAATTAGAATGAAGTGCAGTTGGTAAGCTGGACTCTCCTCCTCCCATATTTTTGACAAATGTTCCAAGGCCAACAATTTGTTGTGAAGAATCACTTCACCCCTGGTAGAAAGTCAACTCCCTCTTTGGCGCTGCCTTTGCCAAGATACTAATAGCATTTTAATCTAATTAACCTAATAGGTTTCTGCACCTGGGTTTTCAAGAGGGCAATGATTTGTGCAGCTCCCGTTTAGCAGCTTTGAACATTCATCATAACTGTTTATTGCAGCGGTATCAACAAATTGTTGTTGAGTGCATAGTGCTTTTGCAAACAGGAATGCAATTAATATAGGAGAGAGAGAGAGAGAGAGAGAGAGAGAGAGAGAGAGAGATATGAATTGGCTCTTTCATGAACTTGAAATCTGCAGGAAACTTTGGGATCAGTTATAAGTTAAAGACTCTAATGGGTGCCATTGTTTTACGATGAAACTTTTGGCCTAATCCATAAATAGTAACCAATGGACCTGATCTGTATTTACTAGGAGAAGGTGAATAACTTTATGCATACCTTCCAATAATTCTCAGATAAAAATAAAGTTGTTTATTAGATGTAATGTTAATGAAATGAATGCTATTAATGTGCAATATTTTTGCAAAGCAGATAGTTTCAGCCTCTAGACCAGACATGGCCAAACTTTGCCCTCTAGCTGTTTTGGGACTACAATTCCCATCATCCCTAGGTAACAGGACCAGTGATCAGGGATGATGGGAACTGTAGTTCCAAAACAGTTGGAGGGCAAAGTTTGGCCATGCCTGCTCTAGACCATGGATGATTCCAACCAAAACGACATCTCTGAAGCTGCTACCTGCATTTAAGAATGCAAGAAAGCAGCAATTTCTGCTCCAACCTACATCCCTCACAATCAGCACTGTTTCCATTCTGCTGCAGTTCGCTTTCCACCAAAGACTACATTATTTGTCTCAGTATCTGCTATATATTGTAGTTAGTGCGATTTATTTATTTAAATGAAAAGGAGACTTCCAAACAATGTAATCAACCATGTCTTGTTTGGGGAAGTGAAAACATCAACATTGTGAAGGAATAAAGTCCGGGTTTCCTTGCAACAGCTATTTATATATCTAAAACCTTGTACATTAATTGCATTCATGCAATTAACATCATGTACAGTTTTGGCTTCTTGTTAAGGATTGCTGCCACAGCCCCTTCATACAGTCACACATTATAGAGGGCTCTGGTCCTTACCTGCAATATGCTGTAATTATTCTGCAGCTAGTATGCCAAATTTGGCTTTTGTGGTTCAATATAGCCTAGAAACCTGCAATTAACCTCCAGTAGGCTATCGACAGTTCCAAATATATCCTCAAGAGCTGTCATGTATGAAATGTGCACAGCTTGGGAGTCATTTTGGACTCACAGCTGTCCATGGAGGCAAGGGTCAATTCTGTGTCCAGGGCAGCTGTTTACCAGCTCTATCTGGTACGCAGTCTGAGACCCTACCTGCCCGTGGACTGTCTCGCCAGAGTGGTGCATGCTCTAGTTCTCTCTCGCTTGGACTACTGCAATGCGCTCTACATGGGGCTACCTTTGAAGGTGACCCGGAAACTACAACTAAGCCAAAATGCGGCAGCTAGACTGGTGACTGGGAGCAGCCGTGAAGACCACACAACACTGGTCTTGAAAGATCTACATTGGCTCCCAGTACGTTTCTGAGCACAATGCAAAGTGTTGGTGCTGACCTTTGAAGCCCTATATGGCCTCGATCCAGTATATCTGAAGGAGCATCTCCACCCCCATCGTTCTGCCCGGACACTGAGGTCCAGCGCTGAGGGCCTTCTGGTGGTTCCCTTGCCGCAAGAAGCCAAGTTACAGGGAACCAGGCAGAGGGCCTTCTCGGCAGTGGCACTCGCCTTGTGGAACGCTTTCCCACCAGATTTCAGAGAAAAACAACTACCAGACTTTTAGAAGACATCTGAAGGCAGCCATGGTTTAGGGAAGCTTTTAATGTTTAACAGACCAGTGTATTTTAATATTTTGTTGGAAGCCGCCCAGAGTGGCTTGATGTGCGTGGTATTATAATAATAATAAAAACAATTATTATCATTATTATTAATGACCAACTGTGCATAAGCGTGTAAGAAAACCCCTCCTGAATCAGACCCAAATGCCCATCTAGTCCTGTTCTCTCAGTGGCCAACTGGAGGCCAATGGAAAGCCCATTAACAATGGTGCTACATGGTGACTTATTGTAGGTGTTCATGCATTGACTTTTGAGATGATGCAGTCACAGTCCACTCTGAGATTTAACTTCTAGAGCAGCTGAGCTCTGAATACACATTAATAACATGTTTAAAACAAATTTGTTTTTTTTTAAACAAATGCAAACTCAATTGCCATTAAAAATGCTTATACGGCAGTACAGCTAATGGTGATTGTTTTATCCATTGTATCTAGACATACACTTAGGTATTCGACATTCAAACATATTAGTTAACACAACCTCTCCACTGAGACTATTCGGTGGTTGGTATATGGAGGTCTTGGTTTTGGTCATTAACATAGTTTAATAATAATAATAATAATAATAATAATAATAATAATAATAATAATAATAATAATAATTTATTATTTATACCCCGCCCACTCTGGGCGGCTTCCAAAAGAATATTAAAATACTATAATACATCAAACATTAAAAGCTTCCCGAAACAGGGCTGCCTTCAGATGTCTTCTAAAAGCCTGGTAGCTGTTGTTCTCTTTGACATCTGGTGGGAGGGTGTTCCACAGGGAACGCGCCACTACCGAGAAGGCCTTCTGCCTGGTTCCCTGTAACTTGGCTTCTCGCAGTGAGGGAACTGCCAGAAGGCCCTCGGTGCTGGACCTCAGTGTCTGGGTAGAACGATGTGGGTGGAGACGCTCCTTCAGATATACTGGACCAAAGAAGACAAACTTAAGAGGGCAAAAGAGAGAGGGGACAAATAGAGGGGGAAAACGTTTGGGGAAATATTGGAACACAATGCTTTAATAACTTGTGACCCATTGGGTTGAGCACAACCTGCTCCTTGTGTATTGTGACTCCATATTTGTGGCCCCGCACAGCAAAGCAAGAAATTTTATCTTGACTCTTGTGACTCTCAGTATATTGAGAGTATATTGGTTGAGCTTGATGGTCCAGAAGTTGTGAACACCTGGCATAGGTAAGGTATGGAATTCATTCACATGTGATGCACTGATGGCCGCCAAATTAGAAGGCATTAAAAGAGCATTGGACACATTTATAGAAGGTAAAGCCATCAATGGCTATTAAACACAATGGCTAAGTTCTATCTCCACTGCTGAAGTCAGGATGCCTTTGAATATTGGTTGCTGTAAATCATGTGGGGAGAGTGTTCAGATTCAGCTTGTGGGCTTCCCATTGGCATCTCTTTGGTCACATTGAGAATCAGATGCTGGAATAGCTGGGCCCCTGGTCTGATCAAGCAGAGTTCTACCTATGATTTCAGTATGGCTGGTGTATTGCCACACAGTAGAGACCTATTTCTGCACTGGAATGAACTTTTCTTCCTCGTGTGAACAGGAGGGTAGCTTAGGTCGTCAGGTGATTCTGTGCAGAGGGAAGAATGTGAATGATTCAGGTTAGAGTGCAACATCTTCTGTCCTCCTAGGTCAAACAGATAATTTAGTAGAATGCCTCTTCAAATGCTCTGCCAAGGAAAACGGGGTGGGCTACAATTTTCTTCTCAGCCAGGGGACAAAGTGAAGAGGAACAGCAGCTACTCCAGAAGTGAATGGTTTCAAGCAACAGTTGACGTGGGAGAAAGCTACTGATGTTTTGCAAAAGGATAGGTCTTGCACCTAGATTTCGAGTGGAGAGACAGTATTGAAGGGAGAAGATTAACAGGTGCAATGACTCCTTCTATCATGCTGCTAGGAGCCCCTGCCAAAACTCTCACTTTGGCTCAGCTCTGAAAGGCCCAAGAGACTTTCCCTGATGCTGAAGCTGGCAACCATAAGCGAGAGCAATTACCTTCCTGTAGCCTTTAATGGCCTCAATAACAAAGCTGTGTTATCTGAGAACTCCTGGGAGGTCTCCTTTGCCAGAGTGCTCTGTCACTCAGTAACTGACTCTTCCTTCGTTCCCAAGACATCCTGTGCTTTTCATGCTTCTCTTAAAGGATGAAATCACCTATGTGGCCCAAATAATGGGTTTGTTACAGAGTGGCGGACTTGACACTATTTATGTAATTAGCAGTTGTGAGAATGAGTTTCTTTTTAAAGTAAATAGTGTGAGGGTCTTCATGCAAATTGGGATCCTGGTAGTCGGGGTAGGTTCATCAGAAAGGGATGTGAGAGAAATGCTCGTGGTCTGAATGCTCTTGGTTCACTGTATCCTCTTTGGTTCATAAGTGCAAAATTTGGTATACAGCATAAAATTCACTACCTTGAGGTTTGCAGCTTTCCTTCCACAATGCTATCCCAATTTGTAGATTCCAAGCTTTAAAACAGTCCACTCCAAACACTGCTTGTGGGTTTCAACTAGCTCATCCCTTCAGTGAATTTTAGGATTGTGTTTTATTTTTATTATGAAGCCTTTTTAACCCACTGTGTTTTATCATTCTAGGGTGAAAGAGGAGCCCAAGGATTACCTGGGCTGATGGGCGAAAGAGGAGAAAAGGTAACAATCTATTCAAAACAGGCAGAGAATGAAATATCTGCCAGGAATTTCCAGCTACACAAGTGGTGGATTGATACATGTGAACTAATAAATGTTGGACTTCGTAAAGGACTTTTTCTAAAGATCTTCTGCTGTTCAGCTTAATGGTCAGCCACACAGATTTTAGCAGCACAACAATCCCTAAAACACCACAAATAACACGGCACAAAGCACAATGCAAAGCAACAACAGTGAATCCTAGTACACATCATCAACTTGGCATCTATCCCTTGAACCTCCAGGAGACCTTTCTAGACTTTCTGCACCTGGGCAATGAATCTGGCTCCTACGAATGTAATGGAACTTAAACCCTGAATCTTATCATTCTTATTGACTCCCCTGACCTAAGTTAACAGCTTTCCAAGCAGTTTCTTCCTTGGCAAATTACAGATGGTCCAATGCAGTACACAGTGACAAAAGAATTAAGTTCCAGCCATGCCCCCATAAATAAGTTGTGCAGTAATTATCCCCTTTTGCATTGCCCTTCTGCAAATTCAGAGGATGTAGTTTGAAGCTTCTAGAACTGAGCATGTCGTAAAGAAAAATGAACTTTCCACTCCACTCAAACATATCTTCCCCAGCCTCATCCAATATTGCAATAACTGGTGGAAGATGATTGTTATTTTTTTGTAATGTGAATTATATGCTATGGATGCAACATTTCTAAATACGCTTCCTAACTTAAGCAGCTACTATAACCACATAGTCCAAATTGAAAGTTCTTAATGAGGCGTCACATGGACACAGCCAATTATAGTGCATAACACCACTGCCCATGCATCTTAATTTTTCCAAATAGCTATTTAATATAACAGCTTTGTTGCCAGAAGTTTCTCTTCTGAGGCTGTAGGCAGAAGGGCTTCAACTCAGCTTTCTTCCAACATGTCCTAAATATCATAGTTGTTTGTATACTATACTGCTGGTTTATTTCAGCTTGCTCATCAGGCAAACCTGCAATAAACTAACAATATAGTTTATTGCACAGCCAGTTAGACAAGAGTAATTTGGAGAGGAGCAATAGCAGTTTGTGGGTCTCATGTCCTCTTGTTCAGGAATGAAGAGTGGCGTTCTCCTACTCCTCTGCAATTCAATTTGCCACCTGGAATCTAGAGTGCAACAGTCCAATATGATGTGGTTTTGTCTAGACTTGGCTGTGGATGAGACAGAAAAGGAAGGGTGTCTCTTGTCTATCCAGGCCACTGGGACAGCACCCCCTTGTCACTCTGGCAGACACTTAGCTGTTAATAAATACAGTGCTTAATACCAGAAATTTGGTTTGGGGGTTGGGGTTGGGCAACGAGTCCCCTCTGAGACCTCGCATTAATTTCACTTGTGGTGCAAATGATTAGACCTGCCAATGTACATTATTCATGTGCTTCTGCTTTCAGCTGGTGCTAATTTGATGCTGATGATGCTTGCCCATTAATGCATTTATGTTAATTCTTATTATTTCAGGGCTCCCTCGGCGCACCTGGCATCCCAGGGAGAGATGGTGCCAAAGGAGAGTCTGTAAGCTTTTCTCTTCCTCTCTTGTAATCTCCTTTTCTTTATATCATAAGCCAGATGCTACAAATCAATGTGCATTGAGTGGAGCATGTCTTGGGGATTAGTGTTGCCATTTTGAATGCATCCGAAACAAATGACAGCAGGTTAATAACCTCAGCAGGCCTCTCTTTGAGCCAAGGCAGCAAACAGACGTCATGTGGATTAACTGCTCTTGGATGCTCCGAGGAAGAATGTGTGTTGATGTTCATTAGAGGGTTGTTAGAAATACTGGAGACTTAACAAAGTGTATTGTGGGAGGTGGGGGAATCAACTATGGAAAGCTCAGGTGTTTATTTCACTCCAGGCACAAGTTTGGCAACCAACAATTTGAGGGACTTAAGCTCAGATGGCATCTACGTACGTTGTAACTGGAGCAACAAATGTGATTTTTACTTTTGAAAAATAGGCTAGTCTCTCTCTCTCTCTCTCTCTCTCTCTCTCTCTCTCTCTCTCTCCACACACAAACACACTTCATCGTCATCCAGGCAAGCAAGCAATAGATCAGTGCTTCTCAAACTTGGATCTCCAGATGTTTTTGGACTACAATTCCCAACACCCCTGACCACTGGTATTGCTAACTAGGTATTGCTAACTAGGAATGATGGAAGTTGTAGTCCAAAAACAGCTAGAGACCCAAGTTTGAGAAACAGTGCAATACATCAAGGTCACATTCAAGCTAAGCAAAAAGATTAAAGGAGGGTGCAATGGAAGGGCAGTGGGGGGGATGTAGTCTGGCCATATGAAGGGACTCAGAGGGGTGCATTTGGCTCTATGCTTGAGGTTCCTTATCACTAAGTTTAAGGATCTTGTTGCATCAAGGATTGGAAATATATCTCAGATCATTGGAGAGCTTGCAAGTCAGAGGCAGGAGACCTGAGTATATGAACCACATTCCAGTTTCAGTAAATATTAAATCCTCATGTTTTGCTTTCAGCATTCAACAATTTATAAAATGTGTAGTTTTTTTGCAACAAACATGCTATGCTTTCTCTTTTGAGGGAGAACCTGGACTTCCTGGAGCAGTTGGCCTCCCTGGACCACCAGGATTGAAGGTGAGCAGAGGGATCAAAGAGGATCATGAATGAAATTAAGGGCACCTTTACAAATGATTGATTGAATGATTCGTTATGAGAGCCCACCCTTATACTTAGGGTGCCTTCCAACTTCTGCAAAAGAACAAGTACCACACTTCCAGTTGGGCTTCTCTCACCCACACCCACTATTGTCTTTTCCCTTCCTAATTTCCATTATGTATACAGACTTTTAATGGGGGGGGGAGGGAGAGATCTTACCTGCATACAAAACTCAAAGGCACTCAAAAGCTGCACAAACTCAAAGTCTCAACAATGCCAGGTCCCCATGGCAGGTTATGCCATGCCCCCACAAAATTCATTTTGTGACATCCCCCACAGCAGCCAGTTTTTGACTGGCGCCCATGACACAGTCTCAGTATGTCTACTGGCCCAGAAGCCTGGCGTACCCTGCTCAGTGTGTCGTTTTACCTGTGTAAATGGCTATTTCAAGCTTAAAATTTGGACATGTGGTTGCCACAACGAAGGATACAGTCACAAGGATAAAGAACGCAGTATTCCACTATTATGTGAACTGACCCTTACGTGTTAGGTGAAGATTCAGAGATGTATTCTGAAGATGTGGGATTCATCAATGTCAATTCCCATCCTTCCTCTCCAGTCTGTTTTAAGATTCAAGCAGGTTGGTTGTTTTTTCAGGAACAGCAGAGAGATGCTTTTGCTCACTGGATTATGGAATTGCCCTTCTAATAAGTTTGACTACTGTGATCACAGTCAGAGAAGATGATGCAAATTCGTTATTTTCACCAGTACGCAAGTTGCCTTAGATTTATTCTGCAACAGTCCTGATCTTTGTTTCTTTCTATATATTTCTCATCAGGGGTCAGAGGGTCAGTCAGGCCCCCCAGGACGCCAAGGATACGTTGGAGCACCAGTAAGTTGTGATTTTATGATTTAATACTTAACCTGCCCAATGTTCCATAAATAAGCCAACATCCTATGAGTGTTCGGCGTGATTTGTAAAATCCATTCATGTGGTAAATGGTTGCCTGATACTCAAATGTGGCCTTGCCAGTACAAAAGGACAGTTGTCAACATTTCTGCACATAGATAGCTCTGCTTCGGCAAGGCTTAGTTATACGCTTGGTTATTTTATCTTTAGCAATACTTTCCACCAGTTAAAAGTTCACCGTTCACTTGTTGAAAGCTTCCCTTGCTTTCCTTCAGCTACAGATGAACATTTCACTGGAGAAGGTCATTCAGTTTTCTCCGTCCTCATTATCTTGGTTATAAAGACCTTGCAATCATTCCTTTTAGGTCTCAGAACAGCTCAACAATCCCAATGGATGGCTGATCAGCTCATTGAGTACTCCAAGTCCAAGGCCAATTAGCATATGCAAAGGCGGTTTGTGGGAATAACATTATTGGTATATTATAGACAACTGCTTAGTAGGCAGAGCACTAAATCAGCATTTCCTTGGCACAGGAGCTGCAGCCCATAATGACTCACTGGGTACAAATTGCTAGCACATCGGTGACTCATCCAAGTTTCACTCTGGGTAGTGGAGGGAACGTTACAAAATCTTTTTTCTTCCCCACTTTTTCAGGGCCTGCAGGGAGAAAGAGGCGAAAAGGGACCCCGGGGAGACAAGGTATGGATCGTGTGCGTCAGATAACTTGTCAACAATCTGAGTGGAAGTGTTGAACATTCTTCCTCAAAAATGAATGCAAGAAAGAACTGGGAAATCGAGGGTAAATGTATGCACAGTTTAGGGCCTCAGATTATAAGGGGCATCTAAATGCAAAAAAAGGTTACTCGTTAGATTGCTAGATCTGAGGGAGCAATCCAGACCTTCCTAGTGTCCCCATCATCTAGGTATGTCCCTGATTTAGATAAGCCATCCCAGTTTCCCATTTGATCCTAGAATGCCCCACTTTTCCTTAGGGTGTCCCTATTTTCACTGGAGAAGTGTTGGAGGGCATGGAGTTATCCGAACCCCAAGCCATCTGGAGGCAATTCATAGAATCATAGAATCATAGAATCATAGAGTTGGAAGAGACCACAAGGGCCATCGAGTCCAACCCCCTGCCAAGCAGGAAACACCATCAGAGCACTCCTGACATATGGTTGTCAAGCCTCTGCTTAAAGACCTCCAAAGTAGAAGACTCCACCACACTCCTTGGCAGCAAATTCCACTGTCGAACAGCTCTTACTGTCAGGAAGTTCTTCCTAATGTTTAGGTGGAATCTTCTTTCTTGTAGTTTGGATCCATTGCTCCGTGTCCGCTTCTCTGGAGCAGCAGAAAACAACCTTTCTCCCTCCTCTATGTGACATCCTTTTATATATTTGAACATGGCTATCATATCACCCCTTAACCTCCTCTTCTCCAGGCTAAACATGCCCAGCTCCCTTAGCCGTTCCTCATAAGGCATCGTTTCCAGGCCTTTGACCATTTTGGTTGCCCTCCTCTGGACACGTTCCAGTTTGTCAGTGTCCTTCTTGAATTGTGGTGCCCAGAACTGGACACAGTACTCCAGGTGTGGTCTGACCAGAGCAGAATACAGTGGCACTATTACTTCCCTTGATCTAGATGCTATACTCCTATTGATGCAGCCCAGAATTGCATTGGCTTTTTTAGCTGCCGCGTCACACTGTTGGCTCATGTCAAGTTTGTGGTCAACCAAGACTCCTAGATCCTTTTCACATGTACTGCTCTCAAGCCAGGTGTCACCCATCTTGTATTTGTGCCTCTCATTTTTTTTGCCCAAGTGCAATACTTTACATTTCTCCCTGTTAAAATTCATTTTGTTTGTTTTTGCCCAGTTCTCTAATCTGTCAAGGTCGTTTTGAAGTGTGATCCTGTCCTCTGGGGTGTTAGCCACCCCTCCCAGTTTGGTGTCATCTGCAAATTTGATCAGGATGCCCTTGAGTCCATCATCCAAGTCGTTGATAAAGATGTTAAATAAGACCGGGCCCAAGACAGAACCCTGTGGCACCCCACTAGTCACTCTTTTACTATCTCCCTCTTAACAAACTCCCAGCCATCATGAACTCCCTTTCCTTTTAGTATTACTGTCCATGGGATCTCACCCAGCACTTTCCTAAGTTTTATGAAGTCGGCTTTCTTAAAGTCAAGAAATTGAGTCCTAGTATGCTTGGCTGCTCCTTTCCGCTGTATAGTAAACTTCAGAAGAGCATGATCACTCGCGCCTAATGATCCTTCCACTTCTACCCCACTAACCAGGTCATCAACATTGGTTAGGACCAGATCTAAAATGGCTGTTCCTCTTGTTGCTTCTCCCACTTTCTGGACAATGAAGTTGTCTGCAAGGCCAGTGAGGAATCTGTTTGACCTTATGCTCTTGGCTGAGTTTGACGTCCAACAAATATCCGCGTAATTGAAGTCCCCCATTACTACTATCTCCCTTCCTTTTGCATGCTTGGCCATCTGTTCCAGGAAGGCATCATCTATGTCCTCCGTTTGGCTTGGGGATCTATAGTAAACTCCCACAATGAGGTCTCTGTTATTCTTCTCTCCCTTAATTTTGACCCAAATGCTCTCACATTGGCTTTGAGGTTCTAAATCTTGGATCTCTTCACAGGTATACACATCCCTGACATATAACGCCACTCCTCCTCCTTTCTTGTCTGGTCTGTTTCTCTGAAATAGATTGTATCCCCCCATTATTACATTCCAATCGTGGGACTTACCCCACCAGGTTTCAGTGATGCCTATTATGTCATATTTAGTTTGCTGTACCAAGAGCTCAAGCTCATCTTGTTTATTTCCCATGCTTTGCGCATTAGTGTACAGACATTGAAGTCCATTAATCATTCCCCCGTGTCTCTTATTTAAGGATTTTTTCCTCCCACCACTAGGTCCGCGTGCTGTTTGCTCCATTTGGTCTATGACATTTGGATGATCATCTTCATTAATTGATAGACTCCTACCTTCAGGAGCACTGTCTCCCTCCCCCACATTAGTCAGTTTAAAGCCCTCCTGATGAGGTTTCTGAGATTTTTGGCAAAAACATTCCTCCCAACCGTTGTGAGGTGCAGCCCATCACTTGCCAGAAGTCCATCTTCAAGAAACTGCAGTCCGTGATCTAAGAATCCAAACCGTTCCTGTTTACACCATTTGCGAAGCCAGCTGTTCACTTCCACTATTTTCCCCTCTCTCCCTGGGCCACGTCGTTCAACTGGGAGGACAGACGAGATGACAATTTGTGCATTTAGTTGCTTCAATTTCCTGCCCAGAGCCTCGTAGTCTCTTTTGATCTTCTGGAGGCTATTGCTTGCAGTGTCATTGGTTCCCACATGAACCAAGAGGAAGGGGTATTTGTCAGTGGGTTTTATGATTCCTTGCAGTCGTTCAGTTACATCTTGGATCTTAGCCCCGGGGAGACAGCACACTTCCCGAGACATCTTGTCAGGCCCACAGATCACTGCTTCTGTTCCCCTCAGTAGGGAATCCCCTATCACCACTACACGCCTCCTCTTGGGTTTGGTCGGGGTTCTTCCGTGAGCTGTCCGTTCCAAGGTCGCCTGCACATTCCCTGAGGACTGACTTTGCTGCTCGTCTTCATATACCTGATTGACTGTAATGAGGGAGAGATCCTCAAATGGAGTCTGCTCTTCGTCTTCCATGCTAGGGGAGAGGACCTCAAAGCGATTGTGTATTTCTAAACAATCAGAGTGAACCCTGGGCCTCCTACTTCTTTGAGTCACGTTTCTCCATATATCTGGCTCCTGTGTTGATGAACTAGCCTCCTTCTCAGGGGAGTCCCCTGTCTCCTCCTTGGTGGGGACGGTGTGCTCTGTTGCTTCCAAGAAGAGCTCCAGCTCTCTAATTCTTTGGAGCGTAGCTACACGTTCCTCCAGTTGCTGGACTTTGTCTTTTAAAAGGGCAATCAACATGCAATTGCTGCAGGTGAAGCTGCCTGCAACCTTTGGCAAGATGGCAAACATTGCGCAGGAATCGCAGGCGACTGCAGCTGTTCCCTCCCCTTCCATCTTGAGATCGTGTTGTTGGGGGTGGCTACAGAGGTCCTCCATCATAAAAAGCTTGAAGACAGGACAAATAACTTCACCCACAAAAAAAAACCTAGGTCTCCCCCAACAAACGTTTGAGACTAGCTCCCCTAAATCTAAAAGATGGATATAACTGCGCGCGCCGCTAGGCGCGCGCCGCTGCCCTACAAACTCTGATAAGCTCCTCCCACAGCTAATCCCCTGCCTCAACAGAAACCCTGCCCCCTCTGACCTTTACACAGGGAAAAGAGCTAATCAGCCACAAGAAACACACACACACACACAAGAAAACCCTTTTTGCTCCTTCTTCAACTGCTGCCCTACAAACTCTGATAAGCTCCTCCCACAGCTAATCCCCTGCCTCAACAGAAACCCTGCCCCCTCTGACCTTTACACAGGGAAAACAGCTAATTCAGTATAGGGGAGATATTATTATTTTTTTTAAAAAAGTGTAATATTTTATTATGTTTTTATACGTGTTAGAAGTTGCCCAGAGTGGCTGGGGCAACCCAGTAAGATATGTGGGGTGTAATTGGTAAAATTACTATTATGGAATGGAACGTCCCTATTTTCATTGGATAAATGTTGAAGGGTATGGCAATCCTATGCACAAAAAGGGGGCATAAAGCAAGCCAGTGTAAGTTAAGCCACCGTAAAGTTATACCAGATCAAAACATAATTAAGCAGTAGAACAAATACTGCTATTTTGTCTAAGCTTGAAAAAGGGAAACCAAGCCTTTCAACTAGTGTTCTACACTGGTTTGCTAGGCCATGTGACCAAGCTGAATTGGCTTGGGTTCCCACCCCTACCATGCCCTCAGAAAAGTGATGGTGAGTCCCCTTTTGCCACCTCCTGCACTGCCCACCCTGTTGCCACCGCTGGAGAAGCACCGCTGGCATTGGTGCTGATTATTGGTGAGATCTCGCTGATCTCCAGCTAGATCTCTCATGCTGTGTGAGAGATCTTGCCAGAAATCAGCACCACTTCTCTGCCAGTGGTGAGGTGTTGGGCATCTGGAGGGGCACCACCTCAAGATCTTCACCCCACCTCATGGTTGGGCCAACCCAAGTTATGCCGGTGTATCACTGGCTGAGTATGGGTAGGGGACTTATCACAGACTGGTCCAGGCTGTTTCAGGCATCAGCCAGCAGAGTTGGAGATCTGCTGCATCCTAAGCTCTCATCATGACCAGGTTGTGGGGTACACTGAGGTCCAGCTCTGAGGACCTTCTGGCGGTTCCCTCACTGTGAGAAGTGAGGTTACAGGGAACCAGGCAGAGGGCCTTCTCGGTAGTGGCGCCCACCCTGTGGAAATAAACCTTTAGAAGATATCTGAAGGCAGCCCTGTTTAGGGAAGTTTTTAATGTTTGATGTTTTATCGCTTTATTATTATTATTAATAATATTCTGTCGGGAGCTGCCCAAAGTGGCTGGTAAAACCCAGCCAGATGGGTGGGGTATAAATTTTATTTTTATTATTATTATTATTATTATTATTATTATTATTATTATTATTATTATTACCACCAGGATGGGTAGATGAGAACCAAAGAGGGAGTGATATAGTCAAAGACAGGCCAGAGTTGAGACGAGGCTGCAGGAATCTGATGTCACTATTCATAAAGGCATGTTGCACAGACTGTGAAATGCAACTTACATAGAACCAAGCACGTTAGTATTGGTTCCTCAAGCCACATAAACCTGACTGGACTAAAGACTTGTGGTTCTAGCTCTGTCGCTGCAGCATAGCCAAGATCCAGGGTGGAAATGGTCTCAGGTTCAGAACTGATGTGATGGCCCAGGATGTATGTCCAACGCTCAAGTCTTCATTCCTATTTCTTTGCTTAGGGAGAACCAGGTCTCGATGGTTTCCCCGGAAAGCCTGGTGTGGATGGGAAGCAGGTATGTGGACAATTCAAAGTGGTACGAGACCATTTTCTAGAATTAGTTGTGAATTTAGAGAAGAACTTGCATCTTGAAATCATCTGCTCACCCCCCAAAATGTACCCCCCTACTCTATTTTCTGTCTGCATCACAGTGCAATCCTGTAAATGTTTACACTTATCCAAACTAAATAAATAACAGACCAGATATCTGTTTCTAGATATGTATTTGAAAACCCTCCACCCTTGTTTCTATTTGTGCACATATTTTTCACGTCTCCAAATATATCCTCTCTCCCCCCCCCCCCAATTTACGTTTGTTTTATATTTCAGTTTCTCTGTTAGCTCTTCTTCATTGCAGGCTAGCCTCAATTATACCATGGAGTAGTCCCTTATTTTTACAAAATATTGGAAAGTATATGCTACCATAATTATATGCTCTATCCTTCTGTGTAACCTCTTCGTCACCTTTAGGACTCAGTTATACAGCTGCAAATATAACATTTTAAGTGTGTTTTATGTGCATTATGCAAATGGGACACTAGATGGCGATGGTGAGCTTATGGCAAATTCATAATGTATATTCCCCCCCCCCCAAAAAAAAACACAGCGTTTTTCTATATGTGCCTAGAGTCTACATTTGTGTCAGAACTGGATCCTGTCCATTTCTAACCATAACCAATAATTCTATCCAGAAGCAGCTGGCATGGGGGGTCGGTGGCAAAAAGTACCCTCCCAACAGTGGCTTTGCTGCCAATTACCTGGATTGTGTGGGGATGGTTGTGTGGCAAGTTCCCAACCCCCCCAGGTAGAAATAATGACACATGACACAATTATTAAAGTTAATGGGCTAAAAAAAGGCCACAACTTTATTGGTTACGGGTGATGAGCAGTATTGGCTTAGGCATTGATCCTAATTGACTATATCTGACTCCAGCACATCTGCTTGAAGTCCAGGAAGGGTTAACCACCAGTAGGGGGAGTCCTGCTGATGCACATCAACTAGGAGCTCCCCCAGGGTCACCGATCGGGAACGTGCCTTAGACCCTAACCTTCCTAGGCTTCGGACAGGGCCATGCCCCCCAGAATCCTTTAATGGACTACCCTTCAATGTGCGGGGCAGGTGATGGCGCTACCTCCCCTCTTTCCATCTACAGAACTATTCCAATGCCTAACCGCCAATACCCTGAAAGTTGTGACAATTTGCTACGAGGTAGGTGAAAACCAAGTGGCAGGTGCCAATTTGCCAAGTGGAAAAATTCCTACCAGGCCCCTCAATGGCAACCAACCGAGGTCCATAGCAAGGTCAAGGAACGAAAACCTTATAGGGCGGGGGGGGGGGGGACGGGACCGGAGCAGCTGGCGAGCACACAAAGAGGGAGATCCCCAGCTGTGTCCTGCCTTTAAGGGGCAGGCCACACCGCCGGAACGACCCGATTGGCCGGCCAGGAGGTGACGCAGCCGGGAATCCCCCAGTCGTGCAGGGGCTGGCCTCCCACCCCCTGAGCACGTGGAGGGGCCGTGAAGCCCGCAACCCCACCTCATCCCTAAGGCGGAAGTGGCTTTGCCAGCAAGGTCAGAGCACACTTGGGTGGAGTCCGTCTGACACCTGGCATTGCCACTCCCTTGCTGCACCATCACATTTTCCAGGCAAATGGCAAGGATACTGCCTTTGGAAGGATGGCTCTCTGCCCCTGCTCAACATTCCAGCTCAGGGGTCAGCAAACTTTTTCAGCAAGGGACCGGCCCACTGTCCCTCAAACCTTGTGGGGGGCCGGACTATATATTTATTTTATTTTTTTGGTGGGGGGAGAACGAATTCCTATGCCCCACAAATAACCCAGAGATGCATTTTAAATAAAAGCACACATTCTACTCATGTAAAAATACACTGATTCCTGGACCATCCGTGGGCCAGATTTAGAAGGCTATTGGGCCGGATCTGGCCCCCGGGCCTTAGTTTGCCTACCCATGTGTCAGCTGCTCCATGATGTCTGTTTATCTTCCTTCTCCTTAAACTCCATTGATGCATCTTCCTCCAGCACTGTATTTCAAGTTCTTTCCTCCTCCTTTTTTTCATATCCTTCATATGTTGCATTCATACAGAGCTATGCTTGCCATGTGTGTGTGTGTGTGTGTGTGTGTGTTGTAAATTAGGTTCATTTTCCAATGGTAAACTGTCAACTTGTGTTTCATATCCTTTCCCCTCTTAATTTCTGCCTTAGGTCTTTCATGGCACATCGTATTGCTCTCCAAATATTTAAAATGTGTGTATTTACTCCATTTGATCAATACCCTTATATTACAGTAGAGCTGCTGCCCTATAAATAGTTACCTGGTGCGAAGTTCCATTATGTTTGCTGGGACTTACTTTTGCATGAACATGTGTATTATTGTGGCTGTGCGTTAGCTTAAAGTGATTCATGGTTCAGTGGATCCCAGATTCAATCCCTGGAATCACAAATTCACTAAAAACTTTGGCTTGGAACACATGCCAGTGTGGTGTAGTGGTTAAGAGCGGTAGAATCGTAATTTGGTGAACGGGGTTCGCTTCCCCGCTCCTCCACATGCAGCTGCTGGGTGACCTTGGGTCAGTCACACTCCTCTGAAGTCTCTCAGCCCCACTCACCTCACAGTGTGTTTGTTGTGGTAGAGGAAGGGAAAGGAGAATGTTAGCTGCTTTGAGACTCCTTCGGGTAGTGATAAAGTGGGATATCAAATCCAAACTCTTCTTCTTCTTCTTCTTCTTCTTCTTCTTCATGCATCTGAATACCTTTTGAGTGTTGCCTCATTTGATTTCAGGGAATCCAAGGGAGTCCAGGCCAACCTGGTCTCATGGGACTCAGAGGAGAGAAGGTGAGGTGTTGTCTGTGTAAATCTTGCCTCTGAGATGTGCTTGCTTACATATCACATATCACATTCCTGTGACGTAATGTAGGACAAACTCAGAACTCCTGTCTTCAGGATGGATTTCACTATATTCCCAATGTTATAATCCTGATGCAGCCCTGGCCATACCCAATTCCTACTCACTTTCCCTGTCTCAGTTGGCCAGGTTGTACAAGGCTCTGCTGTTTACATGCCAACTTACGTTATGCTCAAGAAATGTCAGGAACTGGCGTGACAGCCTCACAGGCTGCAGAATGGCACATCAGAATTTTGACGATATATCAGATGCTCCCCCTCCCCATTTCCTATTTTCAAATCTAACAGAAAGAAAGAAGAAAGGAAAAGGTAACAATAATAGTAATCGTAATAATAACAATAATATTTATTGAATTTATATACCTGGGGGTCTCAGGGCAGTTCACAGAATAAAATCAAGATATAAGACCACGAAATATACGTCTTATACGTGGGGGCGTCTTATATGGTAAAAAGAAAAATACGGTAATTAATGCAGAATAGGAGGATGTGTAAACTGCCCTACAATCAAATCAGAGCAAATGCTCGATGAAGATCAAACAAAGCTTTGCCAGCGTCTTAACTTTGTAAACTGGATTGTTTTCCCTCCTCTCATTTGCTTTCTCATCTAGGGTGAAATAGGACCTCCAGGGAAGCCTGGCTCAGTGGTAAGAGCTGCTAACGTTTGATCTATGTTTTGTGGCAGTTGACAAAACAAGTTCTTGTGAATGGGTGCTCAGGATCTCGAGAAAGGCTAATATATGTTGGGCATTAATGCCTGAGCAGATCTTAGAAATGCTTTCTCATAGAATAGTTGGTGAACGATTTTCCTGAAGTTGAAATGTGAAGGACATGCCATACTGAAGAATTTTGTGGAAAGAGGCATGAAATCCTTGCCCGCTGTGAAATTTTCAGATTGGATGGTGGAAGGAAATACAGAGGGCCCTTGGGGAGTGAGGTAATTTTTGCAGTACTCTGTTGACTTACATTCCAATGATCTTACTGCAGCAGAGTTTTTACACTTTTTGTTGCCTGCTTGGCTGCATAACTCCATCCAGCTAGATCTCAGGGGGGATGCAGAGCTCAGCTAAGTTTCCCCACCTGTGGGATAGAGAGTAGGGCAGAAATCCAGACTCCTCTCCCTTGTGCTACATATTTATCTTCTTCTGTTTCAGGTGCAGATGGAAGGTCTGAAAGGAGAGCAGGTAAGGTCTTTCTAAATATTTTTGCACTGTCAATAAAATAATAATAACCAGAAATCCCAATTTTCAAGCATGATCGTGCTGACTAAATCAGTATGATAAAGTCAACCCAAACCGCAGAACCAATAAATCTGGGCTCAGTGGTTCAGAACCCTTTCCACTCTGAATAAACTGTATTTTGAATCATAGAGGATACCGGCAAGTTGTTTATCTTCCCCCTAATAGCTTTTATCCAAGGGTTGCAGTCATCCAGCCCACACAGTTGTTGCTAGTTCACAAAAACTCCGAAATGAAATTGCTTTGTCTGTTTTCATTACCCGAGGAGAGCAGAGAGTGGAGGAGGAGACACTCTTCAGTGAGGTTTGCTGTCGATGCACTGGAGTCGGTTTCAATTGTTGCTGCAAAGTTTATATTCTTCTGTTCCCTCTTTTTTTTGACCTACAGCGGTTCAGAGCCAGCAAAGCCAATAAAGGTGTACTCTGAAAAATAGTATAGTGGGTGAAATCTTTGGCAGGTTTACCTGGAAGTAAGACCCTTCTAAGGGAGGCAGGTGGCGCTGTGGTCTAAACCACTGAGCCCCTTGGGCTTGCCGATCAGAAGGTTGGTGGTTCGAATCCCTGCGGCGGGGTGAGCTCCCGTTGCTTGACCCCAGCTCCTACCAACCTAGCAGTTCGAAAGGACGTCAAAGTGCAAGTAGATAAATAGGTACTGCTCTGGCGGGAAGCTAAACGCTGCACTGCTCTGGTTTCATCAGAAGTAGCTTAGTCATGCTGGCCACATGACACGGAAAAACTGTCTGCGGACAAATGTTGGCTCCCTCGGCCAGTAAAGCAAGATGAGCACCACAACCCCAGAGTTGTTCACAACTGGACTTAACTGACAGGGGTCCTTTACCTTTACCTTTAAGACCCTTCTAGGATCAGATTGTATGTTATGATGATGATGATGATGATGATGATGATGATGATAATAATAATAATAATAATAATAATAATAATAATAATAATAATAATAATAGCAACAACAATTTATTTATACCCTGCCCATCTCTGGGCAGCTTTAAACAAAATATTAAAATACAGTAACACATCATACATTAAAAGCTTCCCTAAACACCTTCAAATGTGAGAGAAACAAATGCTGGTCCACCATTCCTTAGCAACTTTTCAGAAACGTGACCAATTTAAATTATGGGGAGTCACCCCTTTGTTTAAACAAACAACTACTTTCCAGCATACAAATCTCTTAGTACAGCTTTAGCACAGGAATGAGGAAACTGTGGTCCTCCACTTGTGGTCAGGCTCCAATTCTCATCAGCCCCAGTCATCACAGCCAATGGTCAGGGATGATGGAGCTGCCATTCAGAGGTAGGGGTGAGCCACTATGCTAGCTTCCTGTGGCAAGTGGGTCACTGCTGCTTTCCAGGAGGGAGAGGGAAAGGAGAAGGTGTCTGGAAGGTTGGCATAGGCTAAATGCACCACCAGCAGTGCCATATAGGCTCTGTCAGTGTGTTTGCACAACAACAACCTCCCCATCGCTTAGTCCCTCCCCTTCTCCTTCCTGGTAAGCAAATGCCACCTACCTGTCAGGAAGGCAGCACAACAGCTCTGCCCCATCCAGTGAACCAATTATTCCATGCACCATCACAAGCAGCTGAGATGGAAGGAACGGAAAGTCTTCATGTTTGTTCAGCCTCGGGTTTTGGCAAATCTCCAAAGGCAGATAATCTGTTCCTATCGAACAGCCTCCAAAACACTGAAATGCATGTTTGCATCAAGTAGACTTCACATGTAGATTTAAACTCATAAATTGATAAGAGGATTGATAAAGGAAAAGGAGTACAGGAGAGGATGCAAAGGGGGGCAGAGAGATACATCTTGTACATATCTATCTGCATCCAGTGTGGTGTAGTGGTTAAGAGCGGTAGACTAGTAATCTGGTGAACCAGATTTGATTCCCTGCTCCTCCACATGCAGCTGCTGGGTGACTTTGGGCTAGTCACATTTCTTTGAAGTCTCTCAGCCCCACTCACCTCACAGAATGTTTGTTGTGGGGGAGGAAGGGAAAGGAGACTGTTAGCTGCTTTGAGACTCCTTTGGGTAGTGATAAAGCAGGATATCAAATCCAAACTCCTCCTCCTCCTCCTCTTCTTCTTCTTCAGGTAGGTAGCCGTGTTGGTCTGACGCAGTTGAAATATATATAAAAATTAAAAAAATAATGTCCAGTAGCACCTTAGAGACAAACTAAGTATGTTCTTGTTATTATTATTATTTATTTTTTTATAGCTATCTGCAGTTTGGCATCTTTATAACTTTTTGCAATAAGTTTTTTAATGTAGGCAGCTGTCCACAGTTGAGCTTCCTCAATTCCCTTGCTCAGATCAATACGATACACTGCTGAAGTAATTCATTTTAGATGCAACATAAAGTAATTTTTTAACCTTCTAATTTTGATTTGTTTACAGGGAGCTCCTGGCCCACGAGGTTCAATAGGCCCTCCTGGAACTCCGGGTATCCCAGTAAGTAATTTGCAACCTTCCCACTCTGAGTTGCTCATTTGTTCGTATTTTTAAATGTCTTGTGCAGTGATGGATTATGCTGAGTCCTGAATAAGCTCAGGTCTGGTTTGTTGGTTTGATTCTCAAACTAGGGTGTGAGAGGTCTTTGGTCCAAACCATGGACGAGCCCTGGATAAGATGGCGATATCGTTAATGTGAGATGTTTGTTGACCCTGAAGCATGGTTCTTGCTTCAGATGCAAAGATCCGAAGTTCCAGACAAGCCCATGCAACCAATACAAAAGACTCCAGGAGCATGGAAATTGTCCTTAAATTTCAAAGGAAGATATGCTCCTTTGACTTTCAGCCCACTTGGGATGCATGCTTCAGAGCTCTAACCTGAGATTCAGTGCAGGGAAAATCTCTGCATCTGCACAGAGGCAGTTTCCCTTGCCTTCAGGGACAGAGGACAACAGACAAAGCTAAATATATGAACTAAAGAACCAAGCCATGTTCCAAAATTGTGACACCAGTTCCCGAGATACCTTGCAGATCACTAACATAGCAGTAAACACTAACACCAGTAAAAGGAGGTGGAAGGGAATGGAAAACACAAGAAGTCCCAACAGTGGAGGAATGGCAGATGAAGATGATGGTCTTTTGGGAGCTAGCTGACCTGACCGGAAGAGTCCGTGACCAGAAGGAGGAGGAGTACCAGGAAGAACGGATGAAATTTAAAGAATATTTAATTAAATATGTTAAGATAATTTAAATAGCAATACTTGCAAATACCAGATTGGCTTAGGATTTAGACATGTGGTTTTATATAATAATATGTTTAATGTTTATATGGAAAGTAAGAAAGAAGTTAATTGACTAAGTAAATTTTATGAGAAATTAGTTTTGGAAAACTGTTACAATGATATACAGTGAAATTCAGCCAGGGGGATTTGAGGAAGTCACCTAACAATGTTAATAATAGTGGAATAATTACAGTTAGGATTTATGTGTGTTTGTTTGTTTGTTTATAAATTTGGAAAATCAATTTAAAAAAACTGAATAAAAAGGAGGTGGAAGGGAAGCACAATGAGCACATGTTGAATGTGGAAACTGGTAATTTGCTGGTGCATTTCTTCCCTCTTCAATTTGATCACTTTGTTTAAATATTTTGTTTTTGCTGTTTGTAGGGCCCTCCAGGACCAGAAGGCAAACTAGGACCTGCTGGCTTACAAGGTCAAAGGGTGGGCAATGCTTCTACTTATTCATGCTCCAACTTGTTAGCACGGGGGAAATGCCTAAATTGTTTGTTAGTGTTTAATAGACTACTGTCAATGATTCTCACTGCCCTCCCTATTTCTATTCGCCCAAAAAGGGGGGGAAAGTGTGGGGGAATCAGTTATACACATGTTGTTATGTAGACTCTTGTAATCAAAAGTCCAATCTTGACGGAGAGCAAAGTCCCATTTTGAGCATTAAAGCCTTTGTTTCTGTCTGTGCAGAGAAGGTGACCAGGATGAACAAGCATTCCTTATAAGGAACAGCTGAGGGAGTTGAGCCTATATGAAGGGCTCCCAATGTTATTAAATTCATGATTCCTGTTTACTTAGCTTTTACTTAGCTTAGATTTTGGAAATGTTTCAGTGGACTTGGATGCAAACTGGCAGGAGCATGGAACATGGGGGAAGAGCCTGAGCGGGGGGAAGGATCTTGCAAAAGAGAAAGCTTTGCTGATCTAAGATGTGGGCTTGAAAAGGAAATGTCTGCATCCATAAAGGGAATGAGTTTTCCCTCGATTCTCTTCTTTTATTGGCAGCTATTAGGAAGCAGAACTTACCGCATTCAACAAATGAGCACACAGTTCTGTGATTTAGATGTCATTCCCATTAATGGCAGCTCCTCTCACAAGATTTGCAGTCTTGAGTCATTAAAAGGCAGCATTCCATCAATGGGCCTCTGACATAACAGAATTCACTTGTCTTAAGAGCCCCCTATGACTTATTTTGCCATTAAGTGTAATGTCTTCTGATCTGTGTATTATCCAACACACTGTCAGAAGAGGAGTTTCTATTGAAAGATGAGACCTTGACAGATTAGAGAACTGGGCCAAAACAAACAAGATGAATTTTAACAGGGAGAAATGTAAAGTATTGCACTTGGGCAAAAAAAAATGAGAGGCACAAATACAAGATGGGTGACACCTGGCTTGAGAGCAGTACATGTGAAAAGGATCTAGGAGTCTTGGTTGACCACAAACTTGACATGAGCCAACAGTGTGACGTGGCAGCTAAAAAAGCCAATGCAATTCTGGGCTGCATCAATAGGAGTATAGCATCTAGATCAAGGGAAGTAATAGTGCCACTGTATTCTGCTCTGGTCAGACCTCACCTGGAGTACTGTGTCCAGTTCTGGGCACCACAATTCAAGAAGGCCACTGACAAACTGGAACGTGTCCAGAGGAGGGCAACCAAAATGGTCAAAGGCCTGGAAACGATGCCTTATGAGGAACGGCTAAGGGAGCTGGGCATGTTTAGCCTGGAGAAGAGGAGGTTAAGGGGTGATATGATAGCCATGTTCAAATATATAAAAGGATGTCACATAGAGGAGGGAGAAAGGTTGTTTTCTGCTGCTCCAGAGAAGCGGACACGGAGCAATGGATCCAAACTTCAAGAAAGAAGATTCCACCTAAACATTAGGAAGAACTTCCTGACAGTAAGAGCTGTTTGACAGTGGAATTTGCTGCCAAGGAGTGTGGTGGAGTCTCCTTTTTTGGAGGTCTTTAAGCAGAGGCTTGACAACCATATGTCAGGAGTGCTCTGATGGTGTTTCCTGCTTGGCAGGGGGTTGGACTCGATGGCCCTTGTGGTCTGTTCCAACTCTATGATTCTATGATTCTATGATTCTATGAGACATGGGGGAGCCAGCTTCTGTTTTAAATGTCATCAACTGTGAACAATGCTCAGCAATGCTCAGCAATGTTCAGCAATGCTCAGCAATGCTCAGCACTGTTGTAACCAGGTACATCAATGGTACCTGCATCTAGACCTAGTTGCTTGAGCACATTTATGGCACTGCGACATCACACACTGGGCTTGCTGCTGGGGACTCATCACAGCCCTTCACTGATGCCTATCCTGGGCCCTTACGAAACCAAATGTTTCCCAAACCTCATTCCTATTGGGAAGCTGCGTTTGAGAGGCACCATTTACAACCCCCAGAATGCCCCTAATGTAATGCTGCCCCTGGGCATTGTGGGGAATTTAAATGGTGTTCCACCCAAATGGTCCTTTCACTAAGTCCTATCACTTTCATTTCCAACTAAGAACCTCACTGAAGCTGCCACTTTAATTGCCCACATTTCTCAAAGGTGATGCTGCGTCAGGGCATTGTGGGAAGTTTCAATAGTGGATTGTTGCTGCCCACTACTGTTGAGTAATCCCATTAGGAAGGCAGAGTTACCACAACAGAGCAATTTCCTGATGGCCCCCTCAAACCTACAGCTGGCCTTCCTTGAGTGAGAAGCTGGAAGAGGTGAAAGCTACAATCTGGAGTGCAGCAGGGAGAAAAACATTGCTATATTTACCACCCAAATAGAGAAGACATATGATGTGGGGAGCCACCTGAAATTATGGAAGTCCCCTGTGTGCTGGAAAATCTGAGCTTCTACATGGCAGAGACTGTCATGGTTGGAGGCAGCGATTCTTCTAAATACTGGCTGATGGAAATCAAAGGAGGGGAGAGGGCTCGGGTCCTACTTATGGGTTCCCCACGGGCATCTGGGTGGCCACTTTGAGAACCAGGATGCTGAACTGATCCAACAGGCTCTTCTCGCATTCTTATGAATAGAATCATCATCCCCACTTCACACAATTGTCCTCTGACTCATGGAGAGCAAGAATGTCAACAAGGGTAGCAGAGCTGGCAGGCTAATTCCCATCTCCCCAGCGTGATTATTCCAATGCACATCAGAACACCTAATTGGGGCTCTGGAGAATATAGCAGTTGCATTGATTTTTTTTTACATGGAAATTTTCATTTCTTGTAGCAATTATCAGGGCCTGGTATAATGTTGGTTCTTTCCAAAGATTCATTCCTAGTATAATGGAAGTTTGTCAGTGCACTCATCTGTCAGATATTAGTGGGAGTCATCTACCTGTTGCATCAACCCTGAGCTTTGCGCTTTGGGAATAAAACTTGGCAGAGCAGTCCATCTGGTCCTGGCTGTCAATCTTCAGTATTTTCTTCTAGAAGCATTCACTCTCAGAGACCTAGATATTCAAGGATGGCAATTTTGCTATTTAAATAGGAGGAATTGGCCTGTTTACAGAATGGCCCTTCGTTAGGGATCATCAGGTTCAGAATAACCCAGCTCTCCTTGCTCCTTACTCAACCACAATAGCAAAATAGGAAGCTTATCCATTTGGCTCAATATTGTCAACATCGACCAGCAGCTCTCCAGTTCTTGAGACAGGTCTCTTCCAGTCCCAAATGGAGATGCTGAGGATCAAACCTGAGAACTTTTGCAGGCAAAAGTGCTGTGGATCTGAGACACAGCCTTCCCCATTATTGTTTGCTAACCTACAGTACTGTGCGGTCAATGGACTAGGCTAGACCCACAAATGTTCCCCCGGGACCTTCCCAAAGCCCGGGAAGCTTCTGCCTGGCTTAAGGAGGGAGGCACAATGCTCATGAATGACATCAGGACATCAGAAATCATATGCATGATGTCGCCCCCCCCTCACCAATCACCTTCACAGGGTGGTGCCTCTGGTCCTAACTGTTCCCCTATGAAAAATTTCACCGCGCGTCACTGCTAACCTTCTGCAGCTAAAGTAGATGGATTTAGACACACATGCAGACATGGCCTTAGGGTGTAGACATGTGTCCAAAATCAGCCAGGTACAGTCTTACCCAGAAGCCACTTTTCTCTGTTTTTACAGTGAGGGCACAAGTAAGCACATAGCAAGATGGCGACCCTGATAATAGATGACTTTAGGGGACTTACTCCAGATTCTTAGAACTGTCAAAACACTATCCGATTCAGTCCAAGTTTCTGCCATCTGGTTAAGAGTTTTCCTATGTGGAATTCATCTTTGGGAGAATGCAACAGTTTGGGCCTCCCCTATATTCACAGCGTCACATAATTTATACATACCAAGCTGCACCAAAATTTTTAATTAGTGTTCCTAACTCTCTGGGATCTAAATGTAAATTCACTTTTCTCCTGGCACGATTCCATCCTGCTTTAATAATGGGAATTGTATGAGGTTACCAAGAAGGAAATAATTTAATGAACCCCAAGATAATAAATCCTCATTTAGAAATGAGATGAGACCATCCCTCATAGATTTTGAATCTATACCTGAATGATAAAGTGATTTATTTATTTTATCCCCTTTGCTGCTCCCCACTTCCAAAGCAAAAGGATAGCAGGTAAAATGGCTTGTAAAGAGAGCGGTGCAAAATTCCTTTTCAGAAGGAATATATAATTATTTCCCAAGTTGACACTGCTCATTTGGAAAGGTAAGCTGTGCAAAATTGCCTCAGACACAAATCCAGCAAAAGAACACAGATGGGGACGCTCCATGGGCTTGCCAGAAAGTTATTTTCTGATCATCTAATTCCCCCAAACTGGCAATTAGATTTTGCGATGGCTGAAACATAAATCTTGAGGAATGAGCTGCTGTGAATGCACTCTCTCGGTGAGCTTTCATTAGCTGCCTTGTTCCATTAGCCGCAAGAAAACACAGAAGAACATCTCTTGGACCCAGGGCTGGATTAACTGCTAAAGGCAGAAAATTCTGAAGTGCACCGCTGGTTTACTGTATCCAAGGCTCCATGCACATCATTTTGCTATCACAGAAGGACTTCTGTTTCCTCTCCTTCACCCACATGCTTCCGTATTAGTATTAGTATTAGTATTAGTATTAGTATTAGTATTAGTATTAGTATTAACAATAATTTATTTATACCCCACCCATCTGGCTGGGTTTCCCCAGCCACTCTGAGTGGCTTCCAACAAAATATTAAAATACAATAGTCTATTAAACATTAAAAGCTTCCCTAAACAGGGCTGCCTTCAGATGTCTTCTAAAAGTCTGGTAGTTGTTTTTCTCTTTGACATCTGGTGGGAGGGCGTTCCACAGGGTGGGTGCCACTACTAAGAAGGCCCTCTGCCTGGTTCCCTGTAACCTCACTTCTCGCAATGAGGGAACCGCCAAAAGGCCCTCGGCACTGGACCTCAGCGTCCGGGCAGAACGATGGGGGTGGAGACGCTCCTTCAGGTATACTGGACCGAGGCCATTTAGGGCTTTAAAGGTCAGCACCAACACTTTGAATTGTGCTCAGAAATGTGCTCTGGAGGGTTCCCCATCTTGAGGATGCATGGGGGGGGGGCTGGATAAGTCAGGGACAGGTAAAGAAGCTTCCTTGTGCGCCCAGAAGTCCCCACATATCCTCATCCCCTTCGTCCTTCCCATGATGCTTACTGACTTTTGGCAGGGGGCAGGGTACTTAAAATATTTCCTAACCTGCCAAGGGTATAAAAATCATTGAACAATTCAACACTCTAATGAGAGAAAGAAGCAAAATCCCTGCAACCAATAAAACAGAGTAAGCAGCAGCAAAATCGGCAACTAATCGACTTTTGGAAGAACTGTTTTAATCGCCCCATATAAAAGTAAACATAGGTAATTATGGGATGTCTTTGAAACCTTCATGGCAACAGTCGTAAAGGGCCTGTTGATGTTTTTGTGTCATGAATGAGGACATTTTGTTAGATTCACATTTTGATGTGAGCATTTTGTGAAAGTAGTCTCAGTTGTGATTCTTGAACTGGTCTTTGACCATAATAATAAATTTGTTGTTGTTGTTTAGTTGTTTAGTCATGTCCAGCTCTTCGTGACCCCATGGACCAGAGCACGCCAGGCATTCCTGTCTTCCACTGCCTCCCGCAGTTTGGTCAAACTCATGCTAGTAGCTTTGAGAACACTGTCCAACCATCTCGTCCTCTGTCGTCCCCTTCTCCTTGTGCCCTCCATCTTTCCCAGCACCGGGGTCTTTTCCAGGGAGTCTTCTCTTCTCATGAGGTGGCCAAAGTATTGGAGCCTCAGCTTCACGATCTGTCCTTCCAGTGAGCACTCAGGGCTGATTTTCTTAAGAATGGATAGGTTTGATCTTCTTGCAGTCCATGGGACTCTCAAGAGTCTCCTCCAGCACCATAATTCAAAAGCATCAATTCTTCAGCGATCAGCCTTCTTTATGGTCCAGCTCTCACTTCACATATTGATGTGAGCGTACCTGATTCAAACTTCCTGAACTGAATGTACAGAAACAGCTATCCTTCATAATTCAGACATGTCCAAATTTTGCAATGTAGTTTGGCATCTGGTTGGCTGGTGTGAGAACAGGATGTTGGTCAGCTCAATTTCGGCAGGCTCCTTTTGCGTTCTGTAAATGTCTGGTTGATGGTCTGAGTTTAACAAAGAGTAGAACTATAATTGCCAGGAAAGGTAAGTCATATTTGTTTCAAAAACAACATATATTTCTGACTGTCAGGTTGCCTCCTGTTTATTTAAAGGCTACATTCGCAGGCTCCGAGTAGCACGACATAATTGCCAGCTTTGTCTATCTTGCTCTCAGGCAGGATGTCATTTTGTACTGTGTTACATCTACAGGTATAATTTTTCCTGGGGAGTCTCTTCAGTTGCATTCTAGAAAGAGATCGTTTATATAATCTGGCAGATCTATGTATCTTTATTATTATTTGTTAAGCTCTCCCCAGGATTGGGATTTGTGATAGAGAGCTATTGTTGCTGCCTGCTTTTCGAGGGCAATCAGATGTTCTGTTCAGGGCATTCTCTTGTTCTTCCCAAAAATGCACAGAAGGTTAAGAAATTAAAAACATAAAAAGAGCCTGCTGAATTAGGTCAATTGGCCCATCTAGCTCAGCATAGAATCATAGAGTTGGAAGGAACCCTGAGGAACATTGAGTTCAACCCCCTGTAATGCAGGAATATGCAGCTGTCCCAAACAAGGAATCGAACTTGCAATTTGGCATTATCAGCACCACGCCCTAACCCAGTGATTCTCAACCTGTAGGTCCCCAGATGTTGTTGGACTACAACTCCCATCATCCCTGAGCTCTGGCCTTGCTAGCTAGGGGTGATGGGAGTTGTAGTTCAACAACATCTGGGGACCCACAGGTTGAGAAAGGCTGCCCTAACCAAATGAGCTAGCATCATCCTGTTCTCACACCGCCCAACCACATTCCTTTAGGAAGCTCCCAGGTAGGACATGAGCTCAACAGCCATCTTGCCTGATGTGATTCTCAGCAACTGGAAGTCCCGGAATACCGGCTCTGACCATGGAAGTAGAACATAGCTATAGTATCTGCTGATAGCCTTGTCCTCCGTGAAAAGAGAAAGGTTCAGCAAGAAGAAGGTGTAGACTGGTGACAATCAAAGTCTGCTCCAGAGGGTCCTCTTAGACTTCTGCTTTGTTTATGGGACAGAAATTCCCTACCCTTTCCCCCGTGTAGCCCACACCATGGAAATTCAAAATATGTGCCAGTGCAGATTGTGAGAGTCCATGAGAAAAGGAAAGGGAAGTCCCATAGCGTTAGCAGGACTCCCCGTTTTAAATGCTTGCAATTTAAAACACAAGTATTTTGTGTGTGGACTTTTGGTGCATTCTTTCCAAAGTCCCGCAGAACCTGGACAGAAATGGCCTTTGACTGAGCACCAACGAGGCTGAAACAGGATGGAAACAGCTGCTCGGCCTGTCTCTGTGTTATAGATTATGTGTGTGTTCAGTGCCCGATTTTGTAGTCATTTTAACGTTGCCATTTTTGAAGTTGGTGTAATTTTTGTGTGAATCACCTCGGGGACCATCGTGGGGGCAAATGGGCTCTGTCAGAGTGGCATACTATCTATGGTATCTGTCTGTCTGTCTGTCCATCTGTCTCATGAACCTCAGGAACACAAGATGTCTTAGTACCATAGAAACTGAAGACGGAACAAGTTCATGCTCCCCCCCCCCCGAGACAGAGTAATCAAACCAAGAACTGGGCTTGTGTGTCATCTCTGGATGTGGTTAGTAACTTTTTAAAAATTCTGTTTCATTTTCAGGGTAAGAAGGGTGATGTTGGTGTTCCAGGAGTTGATGGATTGCCTGGACCTCCGGTAACTAAATGGCATAAATTATACACTTATTTTCAAAAGACCTGACTTTTCATTTAGCATTCAAGGAGAGCCAGCAAACCCATGCTCTCGGGAGTTACATTTATAATATATATCTTATAGCTAGCCTTGCTATGCTAGTTATTGGGGCAGAAAATGCTGATAAAGCGTTCAATTTAGCATTCACCCATTCTAGCTTGCAATTTGCTGTTAATTCAGAGTGCACAGAACTCAAAGCCAAGGTATGGTAACTGGAAAGCTCCTTTGTTTTCCCTCTTTCCAAGCCAGCATTGGAGTATGAAAGGTATACTGACCTTTTCCTACCCCATGCTCACCCTAGTTTATGCACATCTCCCTTTCCCCAAAACATTCAAAGAAATTTCAATGGAAGCCAGACCATCTAACGTGAAAATGAAATAAATTTGTAGTTGGAAAGGCGTACATCACTGAAGTCCATTAATAAGCGATTCGACCTGGTGCTGCCTCTCAAATGTACTTTCCCCTTCAAGCTTGCTCCTACCTGCCATGTAATATTATGTAGAAGCACCATAAAGACAAGTTCCCACTTAGTGGCGATGTTAGTGTGTTGCTGTAGCAACAACCAAGCATCCTCTGGCAGCTTAAAGATGAAGGCTGGACTCATAAGAGTACTTACCTGGAAGCAAGGCCCATGAACTGTGATTCCTGCAGGAGGTTCGACCAGAGAAAAATTTGGGTCCCTGTCCAACTCTACAATTCTATGCTTCTACGATGTTTTGAACTCAGTGGGTCTTACTTCTGATTAGCCTCCCAGAAGATTGTACTTTAGCATGTAGGTGGTGCCATAAGGTTTCATAAGCCAGAGAATGTGATGAAGTGAACTTTCTGGACCATAAGAGTTTATGCTGCCATAAAAGCATAATCTTTAAGGTTCCTCAAGACTCTTTACTGTTTTTCCTATAAGGAGAGTTCATCAAAATAAGAACAAAAAACAAAAGGAGTGGGGAAAGCTTACAATTCATGATGTAGAAAAATGCTTGAACATTGTTTGTGCATGTTGTTTGTGTTTAAATATGTATATATGATGATGATTTGATTCAGGTCAAAGCGCTGGAAAGCAACAAAAATGAAAATAAAAGCTTTTCAGCACGAGGCGAAGAAATCACAAACTTCTACCCTTCCATTAAGTCACAAATTTAAACAAATGGCTCCTTGCCTTTTTGCCGAAACTTGCTCTGCTCTCCAGAGGGAACTGCTATGTAGAAATACAGTCATGTTCCACATACTGATAGCCTCTGGGCACTTCTGGGTACTCTTGTTTTGTTTTTTGTTTAGTAGAGAAAGCTATTTATTTTCAGAAATAATGTTGGCCCATGGCTCATGAGGCCACCTTGCTTAATAATCTGGGACTTGGCTCAGTTGTGGTATTGTGAAGCAAACACTTAAGATGATTAAAAAGGCAAAGGAGTCAGCTGCACTGGGCTGTTGCTGTGTAATGGCCGAGTATTTAGCATTTTGCTGTAATTTTCCAGCTATTATATTAGTGTCCAAGGCCAGTTTTGAGCAGACAATAGCTATTGTGCTTGCCGTGGTTTCCCATTAGCATAAGCGTCCAAGGACCTCACACATTTAGCACTGTTGCTTCAGTTCAAATTCCCTTGTGAGTGTGTGTGTGTGTGTGTGTGTGTGTGTGTGTGTGTGTAAAGGAAGATTTGCATTTTAGGCCAACATGCTTTATGGGGATTAAAGGGACCTTTTTAAAAAAGAAGAAGTTTGCTGCTGATTTACCTTCTGGTCCTATGCATGTTTACTTAGAAGTAAGCTTCTGAAGTCTTCAGGTCTTTTTCTTCTTCTCCTTCTCCTCTTCTTCCTCTTCCTCTTCCTCTTATTAGTATTAATCCACAAATCTGAGGTCCCACAGCAAGTTGCAACAACTAAAATACAATATTTCAAAGAGTTTTAAACAACTTCCAATCCCAGAAATGAGGTGTGTCCTAAAAATATACATCTCAAGTGTCAAAAGCGAGAGTCAAGAGGTTAATGGGGGGAAAGCCCCATCTGAGTGACTAAGACTATCTTCTGGGTGTGTATGGTTGCGCTGTAAGATTATTTTGGGACCTAATGGGACTTCCTGTCCTGTTTCCTTTTCCTTTCCCTCTATTATTCCTAGTGAAAGGTTTTGTGTAAATGGATGGCGCCTCCATAAGTGTAGCACAAATGCCTTTTGACATTTACAGCATGCCAACATTCTGCAGGTGCAATTTAATATATTTGCTTGAGCCTCCATGGAATTGTGTGCCATCTGTCCTATATTTTATTATAATTTTCCATCAAGTTGTTCTCTTTGTCCTTTGCCTACCCTTTTCCAATGTATAACCCCATATTCCAACCAGAGTTTCTTTACTGAAGTCAGCAGACTGTTTAATACAATATGTGTTCATTTTATCAACCCTACCTATTTTGGAAACCATTCCTTTCTTTGCCTGTGTTGACAATTCTTAAAATCCAGCTTCTTTCCTTAATCTGTTTCCAGTTAGCAGTCTTTCTATGCAGACCCACAGCTGAAACTATCTTATATGACCAATTTTCTAACCAACTCCTGTCATGAACAAATACAGTCACTTTAGAACCAGGGTTATATCCAGCAGAGTTCTACTCAGAAGACATGTACTGAAATGAATTGACCTAAGTTCACCATTCCCTTTAATGTCAAGAGCTCTAATTCGAGTACAACTAACACTGCATGCAACCCATTATGAAATACTTGCACTATTCCAAATTGCTCCCATTCTTTTCATATATTAATTCCCATTGGCTTTCCTGGCAAAACCCAATACCTAGGGAGGAATTCAATACCACCCTAATTTAGAGTTCTTCAGTGGTGTACTAGTTACACTGGTGAGATGGTTTGCACAAGGCAAGGCAGCAAAAAGCTAGCATGGTTCTTGTGGCTGGTTGCACACAACATATTTTTGCAGTCCTATTACTTCCTGATGTACAAGCTGTTTCTCAAGAATTTTCCACTAGCACATCTGTTGCACGGGATCTCATAATTCCATCCTTACACTAGCACAACAGCTGGGAGCCAGGGAACATAGGATCTGGGACCTTACATCCTAAGAGGACAGGAATTTCCTCTGTTTGATGCATATTTGTTTCAATAAGGTTTGCTCAGATGAAGAGAATTCAAATATAATGGCTTATTCCAGATTCCCATTATTGCTTATTGTTCTGTATTTTTTTTTTTTTTTTTTGCAAATGTAAGGGTCTTTCCAACAGTTGGCTTAACAAATGCATAATTGCTGCTCTGGTGGCAGTAGGGAACTGGAGAAATCTTGCTAGATTGACTGAAACCAGGAGTATAACATGATGACTTAGGGAATCTCAGTTGATTAATCTAATGAGTGGTGATCAAAAGGATTTGTAGCTCAATGGTACAGCATCCATTGTCCTTGCAGAAGGTCTTAGGCTTGATCCTTGGCATCTCCAGGTAGGGCCTGGAGTGGTGTAGTGGTTAAGAGCGGTGGACTCGTAATCTGGTGAATCGGGTTCGCTTCCCCACTCCTCCATCTGCAGCTGCTGGGTGACCTTGGGCCAGTCACACTTCTTTGAAGTCTCTCAGCCCCACTCACCTCACAGAGTGTTTATTGTGGGGGAGGAAGGGAAAGGAGATTGTTAGCCGCTTTGAGACTCCTTCGGGTAATGATAAAGTGGAATATCAAATCCAAACTCTTCTTCGAGAGGATCCTGTCTGAAACCTTGGATCCTCAGGGGAAATAATGAACTAGACTGGACCAATGGTCTGGCTCAGGTTAAGGACCTTTCCCCCTATGTTCTAACAAATTGATTAAATCAGCACAAATTAAATTTGCATAAGACTACTAGCCCCTCCTGCATGAAAGTGAATGTTCCTGCATCTCATATTACCGGCATGCTATCAGCAGTTTTTTAAAATATGTATATAGATTAAAAAATATTGTTAAAGTATTGCCTGGTTAACTGGAAATGCTAAAGTTTTTAGCTGATTAAATTTTTTTTACATTTATCACTGCAGCAATGTATTAATCATGCATTGCAGCCCTAATTGAAGCTCTTTTGGCTTTCCTTGAAATTCATTGAATGTTTCTCCTTACACAGGAGCCTCCCAGTTTCGTCTGGTTTTTCTTTTTCTTTCAGTGGAAAGTGTTGTTCTAAGACGCATCAAGTCTTTGCTGCCCTGATCCCAAACAGGGCATTCGGCTCTAGGGGGAAACAGGTGACACCATCAGCACAGTCAATGAGCAAATAGAATCAGTGCTTCCTACAGCTGCCATGGAAGTGTCTAAACCCCAACTTCCAGAAACCTTATTAGATAACTAAGTTCTCATTGCTTCCATGCGAGGATCCTCAAAATTCAACTTCAGATTTTAAATTCATCACATTTCACGGCAGTTCTAATGCTGACATCCTATTCCTAGCAAGTGTTTCAGTCTTAAGAATGTGTATTCTTTCTTTGGCGATCACTCGTAGCCGAGTAAGATTGTCTTCCATCAACACGGTTTTAACAATGAGTCCATAAGTGACTGTGAAGGCCAATTCTGGATCCACATGTCCTTCCACAGTGGGGACATTGGTTTCCAGGCGGGAGTTGATCACGGTGTGGATTTGCCAAGCGTGCCTTCCTCTTAGCACATTTCTCCCTTGCATCCTGAGTTTGAGTGTCTTCAAAGCCCATGACACCTTTGGTAAAGGCTGTTCTCCAACTGGAGCACTCGCAGCCAAGTGTTTCCCAATTGTCGGTGTTTATACTACATTCTTTAAAAAAATTGCCTTGAGACAGTCTTTAAACCTCTTTTGTTGACCACCAGCATTATGCTTTCTGTTTTTAAGTTCAGAATAGAGTAGTTGCTTTGGAAGATGATATTCAGGCATCTGCACAACATGACCAGTCTAACAAAGTTGATGTTGAAGAATCATTGCTTCAACACCGGTGATCTTCTTCCTGTACACTGACATTACTTTGCTTGTCTTCCCAAGTGATGTGTAAAAGTGTATTACACTGAGTCAGCCAACTGGTCCAATTGAGTTCATTATTATCTACAACTTGGGTTTCCAGCCGTATTGGACTACAATTCTCATCATCCCTGACCAGTGGTCTTGCTAGCTAGGGATGATGGGAGTTGTAGTCCACAAACAGCTGGCGACCAAAGTTTGGGGAACCCTGGTCTACATTGACTAGCAGTGACTTTCCATGGTTTCAGGCAGAAATTTCTACCATCTAGCTCAGTATTGTATACAATGACTAGCAGTTACTCTCTGGAATGTCAGAAGACTTTCCCAACCCTACTTGGAGAAGCCAGGAACTGAACCTGGGATCTTGTGCATGCTCTGCCACTGAGCTACAGCCCTCTTATAACATATTTTCAGTACTCAAAACTATCACACTATTTTCATCACTATAACTTTCCCTCCTCCATTGTGTGTCTCTCTGTGTGTGCTTGTTTCAGTTTTGTTTCCATTCCTGGTCCCTTTGCTCCCTCTAGTGACAAGATGCTCTAAAGCAATATTTGCAGTTTTCAAGTCTGTGTGAATGTTACTTTCCCAAAATAGTTTGCACAACTTCTCAGTCTTCAGAGTCAGCTCCTAGTATTCCACCCTTCCCCGTCCTGTCTCCATTTTATTTTATTCTGTCTAATTCAAGGGTAGGGTACCTTATATCCTGAACCCTGGAAGGCCAAATTTGGCAGGTGGCCAAGACCCTCGACACACACACACATTCACAAACCCAACAGGCGATGCTGTACTTTGAAGTTCCAACTATTGGGACTTCAAATCACAGCGCAGCACTCTTCGAACGTCCTTTTACTGGTGAGTGGAGCTTACATCCTGATGTTTGAGCTGTGCACACCAGTTCCTTCTCAGCTGATACCAACCCCTTCCATCAGAATACCATCATCTGTCTGGCAGGTGGCCATGGTTTCTTCTTCTTTTTAATGACCTCATCAGCCAGAGTTGACACACACACCCTGGTGCAAAAATTGTCCTTTGGGGTGGAGAACCTGGGATTTGAAGCACATTCAAACCTTCTTTTTCACTTAGACCAAGGGTGCAGAACCTCCACCCTTGGTGTAATTTCAAAAGGAGGAGGTTTGAATGTGCCCCAAACCCTGAGCCACTCAGTGCTCCATCATCTGTTAATGTTATGGAAATTATTCATGATGAACAGACTCGGTTGCTAGCATGCTACTGCAATCAAGTTAGAAAACACAAGGTGAAAATGGAATGCAATAATTTTTAAGGTGTAGGGATATAAAACCAACTGAATGAATATTTATGCCTGTATATTTCAAAGTATTATGTTGTGTTTGACTCTTTTGTAATGTAAGCTACCTTGATAGAGTTTGCTCTCTGAGGTGGCCTATAAGTCCTTTAAACTGGAACCATTCAAGGAAGAAACTTAAGAGGTGGGGCTTTTTCTACCAAAGAGCTGTAGTGATGTTGAAAGCAGTATTTCTTGAATTTCCCTCCTGACATATGGTTGTTTAAGGATTTTGATGTATATTTTTTTTTCCTCACAGGGTCCTCCAGGACCACCTGGAGTCGCTGGTCCTCCTGGGATTGCCGGCCCCCCAGTAAGAAATTTTCATTCATAAAAATTAGATATCGTAAGGACATCCTTCTGCTGCTTTAAACACAGAAGCAGCCCTCATATGAGGCTGTCTTGAGTGGCAGATATTGTATGTGATTATGGGTGTCAGAGTAAAGAGGGAGATATCAGCCTATTTCAATCTTCATTAAATGTCCATTTCCTGCAGAGTTTTTTTTTCCAACGTCCGAAAACTTTGCATTTAAATTGCATGCTTTCCCTCTAAATATATGCATTTTTGCCTGCACTTTCACATAAAGCACAAATTTTAATGCACTTCTGCCCTAAAATGTGTGGTATACCCATAAGATAGAGTGCTCTGATGGTGTTTCCTGCTTGGCAGGGGGTTGGACTTGATGGCCCTTGTGGTCTCTTCCAACTCTATGATTCTATGATTCTATGATACACATGTTAAAATGCACATGTCGGGGTAGACAGACTTCAGTCTTGTAGGACCTGCTTAGTTCCCCCCCTCCTACAAAAAAAACCATGAGATCCACTAATTAGAACCTGGTACAAAATATTTATGGTTGGAATAAAAAAATTCTAGATTCAGAAATAATTTGTGATTACCACATGTGAACAATCCTTCTTTGCAAAAATCTACCCCTGGTTACCCCCAAGCTTTCTTCATTGCCGTAATTTTGTTGGCAGAGGGAATCGTTTTATTACTGCTATTGTTACAGAGTTGCGAGCCAGAATCTTTTGCCAACCTTTTGCCAGCTCATTCAGATCTACCTTCTTTTCACCCAGCACGACTTACACTATCTATTTCTGCAAGGGTGGTTGGTACTGGGTGGCAAAAAAGATGGAACTACAACTAATTGATATCTCTCTTTTTGCTGTGACTGTTCTAGGGGCTGCCAGGAGAAATGGGGAGAAATGGACTCCCTGGACCACCGGTAAGTGCTTGTGGGTTGTTGTTTTTCTACAGGATACATTCTAGAAAACATGCACGCATTCAGAGTTAGATATATTGTAATTCCTGTTCTGGATCCTGTATCTTTTGAGTTTAGGGAAAGAAATGTGTGTGTTTCTGTGCGTGTGTTCAGGGAGGGGTAAAATAACCCCTATTCACTTCTCCCCCTTTGCTAATCGCCTTAGAACTCACCTCTGCCTGCAAATTTCATCCAGTTCTGTCAAGAGATTTAGAAGCTTATTGGCATCGCCTTCAAATTTATTTCCAATAACCAAATAAATAAATAAAACTGAAAACTATTAAGGCGCCTAAGAAAGAGAGAGGAAACCCTGCAACTCTTTGTCATTTTGGCACGCTTTGTATACCTAAAAAGGTGTAGCATACCATCAAATTTCATGGCATTCTCTTGCAAGATTAAAAAACACAAGCAATTTGTTTGTTTCCCCTTCAAATCACTAGAGAAAACCTTGGATTTTTTTAATGTGAGGTTTCAAATAAAACCCTAGGTGGAGTGGATAATGCCCCCAACAGCCATTGAATCAACTAGCTTTTTGAACAGCCAGAGTGAGGTTCAAATAGAATATTTTGTTTGGTGTACTTCCCTAGAACTTAATATAATGCAAACCTTCATGAAAGTTTTGCTTTGTATATGTGTGTGTGTGGTTTGTTTACTGTACTTGTACCTTTGGCATGGCTGACATCTAGTGGTCTTTCCAGAGATTACTCTGTTAAAGCTACACCATTGATGCAAAATGTGAGCCTCCTAAACATGTTCAATTGTAGCTCTTTGAAAGGAGTAGGGAGTGCTTTATAATGTATGGCAGGAATGTGTGGCCTTAGTCTAATCTAGGATGGTGTTTTCATGTCTTACAAAAATCACCTGCATTTCTCCATTTCTTTTATTTTGGATTTGTGGGTTTACTCTTGTTTCTCCTGGCTATGCTGCATTTATCTAGGTTTTGTTCCCTCCCTCTTTTTAGGGTTTACCTGGGAAACCTGGCCTCGATGGCTTACCTGGGCTGCCTGGCTCAAAAGTAAGTGAAGCTGGTGTAAAGTTGCTTTGCCTAACCCTGGCAGAGGGAAGACAAGCCTCTGGTGTGATGGTCAGAGTGTTGGACTATGAGCTGGTAGACCAGAGTTCTAATTCCCACTCTGCCATGAAGCTCACTGGGGCACACCACCATCTCTTAGCCTAACCTACCTCAGAGGGTTCATGTGAGGTTGAAATGAGGAGGAGGAGAACCATGTAGACCACATTGAGCTCCTTGGTAGATAGAATTGGGATATAAATACAATTAAATAAATAAAGAAATAAAATAGCATTCTTTCCTAGATTTCCAGGCCACATGACTAACATGAATGGGCTTAGGATTCAGTTTAAAAGTAGACCATTAGGGTCCAGTTCTGGCCGACTCTGGGGTTGTGGTGCTCATCTCACTTTATTGGCTAGGGAGCCGGCGTACAGCTTCCAGGTCATTCTGGCAAACCAGCGCCATTTACCTTCCCACTGGAGCTGTACCTATTTATCTACTTGCACTTTGACGTGCTTGCGAACTGCTAGGCTGGCAGGAGCTGGGACAGAGCAATGGGACCACACCCTGTCGCGGGGATTCGAACTGCCGACCTTCTGATCGGCAAGTCCTAGGCTCTGTGGTTTAACCCACAGCGCCACCCACGTCCCAGGATTCAGTTTAGGGGCCCATTTTTTGCTTGCATCTCCAGAACACGCATTTTGGGGACTTAGAGTAGCCAGACTGAACCAACTATCCTCTCTCTGAGCCAGGATAAGAAAATTGCTCTGGTGTGTCCTTGGCTTAATATCATTGAGAATCAGCTGTGAATAAGCCAGCTGAACCGTAGATCTAAAAGGTAAAGGTAAAGGACCCCTGGAACGTTAAGTCCAGTCAAAGGTGACTGTGGGGTTGCAGCATTCACCTCGCTTTTTAGGCTGAGGGAGCCAGCGTTTGTCCGCAGACAGTTTTCCAGGTCATGTGGCCAGCATGACTAAACTGCTTCTGGTGCAACGGGACTCCGTGATGGAAACCAGAGTGCACAGAAATGCTATTTGCCTTTCTGCTGCAGTGGTACCTATTTATCTACTTGCACTGGCATGCTTTCAAACTGCTAGGTTGGCAGGAGCTGGGATAGAGCAACGGGAGTGCACCCTGTCACAGGGATTCGAACCACTGGCCTTCTGATCGGCAAGCCCAAGAGGCTCAGTGGTTTAGACCACAGTGGCAACCGCATCCCTCATGGTCGCCTTTGACTGGACTTAACTATCCAGGGGTCCTTTACCTTTACTTTTACCTTTTTACCATAGATCTACTGCATCCTGACCTTCATATTCTTTTGGATCCTGCTATAGGATTACCTCTTTATTCCCCCACACCTTATTTTTTGTTGTTGGAATGGGTGGTGGATGATCCTTCCTGCCCACCTGCTCCAATAAACCTTCTCCACTCCCACAAGAAACACTGGGGGGGGGGAGTTCTTCTATCAGTCAATAATTTTTATTCTATAGCAATGTTGGTAAGCTCTTACGCTGGATGTTTATTCAAACACATCTGTTTATTTTGCTGACTTTTACTTGCATTGCCTATAGGGAGAACGTGGAGAAAGGGGAGAAGAAGGATTTCCTGGGAAAATTGGTCTGAAGGTAAACAACAACAACAACAAAACACACCATTTCTTGCAGCTGATGTCAGCTGCATTTATTATCATCTGCTCTGCTCTCATGAGCCAGTCAGAAGTAACTAACTCCAGGTTTGGGTTGAACGAAACACCCCCCTGTTCGCTGGTCCCACCCCCCCCAAAGGACTTAAATTTGCCTTGGCTCAGCAAGTTGACCTGGGATGAGCAACTTATGCTGGCATATAGTTGGCTGAGACATCCCAAATTATTATTATTATTATTATTATTATTATTATTATTATTATTATTAGGCCCTAAAATTACTGCAGTATCTTCAACTGGTTGTTGTTGCGGGCTCTTCCACAACAGAGAATGGAACCAAGAACAACTCATCGTTCTTATCATTCTGCAAGCTTTTGCTTAAAAGTGAAATGGAATTTTAAGAAATGGGAGAAATTGGCTGCCCTGGGTAAACCTGTTTATTTGATTTCACTTTCCCCCCCTAGGGTGAAAGAGGAGAGCCTGGACGTCCTGGACTAGTGGGAGAGAGAGTAAGTAGAAAAAAATCCCTTCAAACCATGGGAACAACAAAGCCAGATTAGAGCAATTTTGTTCTAGAGCTGCAGCTATTGGAGGCAGGGCCCTCTGGAAAGTTGTTTCTGTTACTGAAGCAAGGACCCCTTCAAACCATTTTACAGAATCCATTGTGATTTCCACAACATTTTTAACTGGAGTCCCCATAGAATTTGTCCAGAAGCTCAGCATGTGGATGTCTGAAAAGAGAGTGATGTCAGATCCTTCAAGGTGGGGTTTGGCAGAAGCAACCTCTTGTGAGCTGGTTCCAATACTCTTTTTTTTCATCCATCATAGGGTGAAGCTGGCCTCCCAGGCTCACCTGGTTTGCCGGGACAGAGAGGAGAGAAAGGAGATCAGGTATGCCGTTTGTGTGTGTGTGTGTGTGTGTGTGTGTGTGTGTGTGTGTGTGTGTGATTTTTATTAAATTGTCTCTTTTACAATTTAGAATATTAATTTAAACAACCTTAAAAGATCAATGACTTCCCTTCTTCTCTTTCCATGGTTCATTTTGCATAACATAAACCCCTTTATATTTTTTTATAAACTCAACCATTCAATATTCCATTATTACATCCATCAAAACTTACTTACACTGTTGAATATATCTTAACGCTGCCAACATTTTCAAGTGAACACAATTCCACCCCCCCCCCATATTCAATAAACATTTTCCAATCTTCTTTAAACGTATGTTCTTCCTGTTCTATTATTCTATATGTTAGGTCCACAAGCTGTGTATATTCCATCAGTTTAATTTGCCATTCTTCTTTAGCTGGGACCTCTCTCGTTTTCCATTTGGGGGCTAATGAAACATGGGCTGCATTAGTGGCACAGAAATAGCCTTTCTAGACACCTGGGAATTTTCATCTAAATTATCCCCAACAAAAAGGACTCTGGGATTTATTTATTTTTTTGGAAAAGTGCTTTTCAACATTTTTTTCAATTCATTATGAATTGTTTCCCAATACTCTTTTACCCTTTTGCAGGTCCACCACATATGAAAGAATATTCTTTCATAGCTATGCCATTTGAGGTGTTTAGTCTGGATTGGACCTTGAAGAAAAGGAGAGCTCCATATTAAATTTATTTGGGCTATCCTTACTCTCTCCCACAACCTAGAATGCAGCAGTCGAAGCCAAGAAAATGGTGGCTTTTTAATGTTTGCTGTCTTCCTCTTGATTGACTGTCAGTGCTGCAGTTGAAGAACTTTCCATCTGAATGTTCAGTTTACTGCCACCAGTTGGCCATTTATATTGCGGCAGCAAATACGTAGCGACTTTTGTTTTTGTTTACTCTGACAGAAAATGTCTTTGCTACTCAACACAATAAAAAATAGCGATAAAAACAACAACAGCAGCAACAACTGCACTTTCTTCTGTTCCTTTGCAGGGTGAAAAGGGAAGATCTGGACTCCCTGGTTTCAAAGGTGAAAGAGGTGACAAGGTGAATTTTAACATTCTAGGGATTTTATGTTTATGAAATATTTGTAATGTGACACTGGCCAACAATAAGGAGAAGGGTAAGATCTTGGATGAAGGAACTTGCTAGGGTATAACTGAGTAAGCTCAGGAGAGGGACAAGGAGGATCTGGTCTTCAAACCATTGTTTGCATTCTTTGTGTTAATTCTTGTATTATTTAGTTATTCATTTATAAATGTATTTATGTAACACCCTCCAAAACAACAACAACAACACATCAGTGTGGTGTCCAATGCGATAAAAACATTTTAAAGCAAAAACATTTTAAAATGGCTACTCAGGGGACATTTTGAACAATTTCATAGAGTTGCTGGGGTGGAACATAATGGGAATGTTGCTAAACAGCCCAGCCCCCTTCCATCCATCAGTTTTATCCAAAACACATACCCCAAAGATGGGTCTAATCTTCCATACCCTCCAAGATTTCTCAAATGAATAGAAAAAGTGGGACATTGCGGGATCAAATCAGAAACCAGGACAGCTTCTCTAAATCCGGGATATCCCTGGAAAATAGGGACACTTGGATGGTCTGGTCTGTTGGGAATCTGAATACGTGCAGCTACTCACACAGAGTCAATTAGGTTTTGGCAGACAGCCAAGGCAATGTGGAGGAGTAAGTCTGCCTGGTGATACAGAGGCATGGAGACAGCTCCATGATTGGTCAAGCTCTCTCACGGGAATAATGATTAATGGCCTACTAACTGGAATGTGTGTTAGTACGAGTTTGAGTGTAGGAGTTGTGAGTCGTGTATGAGAGAGCTAGCTAAAGATACGTGTTCTGTTCTGTTCCTGTAAGTAGTCCACTGTATATAATAAACACCTAACTACAAGTTCCTGGTTCCTGCTTCGTCCATCCTGTCTGCAGCCAAGTTGCCAATTGCTATCGTGAACTCTGCGTTTACTCTGCTAGGTCTGGCTAAGGTCCTGCAACTACTCAGAAAGTTGTGAAACACCAATAGGTTTTGCCATTATGGTCTTCAAAGGACATTAACCCAACACCCTCACAAAAAAAAGGACTTAAAAGCATTGGGTAAAATTGTAAGATATTAGCTCAGCATTACAGAAACAAAGCTGAGCTCAGGAATAACACAATAAAAGGGCAGAAATAAACATTTACTCCGCCTTCTTAAAGATATTCCATGTTTGGGCCCTGAGATCCTACTTGGAGCTGGAGAATTATTTAAGATGAAGGTAGATGAGCTTTCAATCTTGGCCCCACCATGGTCCTAATCCAAACTGGAAGAGGGACATATTCTTTGCTCCAGGAAAAAATAACAACTTCAGTTTTCACTCCCTATTATTTTTCAAAACTATGCAATGATTTGATTAACACCATGTCCAGTTTGGCCCTAAACTGAACGAATGTCCTTTCTGATGAGCTGGACTGGAATGGTCGTATCCCACAGGAATGGATTTTGAGCTGTGTGTCAGTGTGACTGTTCTCATTTGAAAGAAAACTATATGAAAATGATGTATAGATGGTATATATCACCAGTACAGATAGCAAAAATGTACAAAACCAGGTCAAACATATGTTGGAATTGTAAAGAAAAGGAAGGGACCTGTTAGCATATGTGGTGGGAATGTAGAGAAGTTTTAAAAAATTGGGAAATGATATATAATGAATTGAAGAAAATGTTTAAAATGACATTTTAAAAAAACAAACAAACCAGAAGCATTTCTGTTAGGGATTATAGGACAAGACCTGCCAAGGAAAACAAAGAATTTATTTATGTATGCTACAACAGTGGCAAGAGTCTTGATAGCACAAGGATGGAAGAATGAGGAAACCCCGACAAAGAAACTGATGAGCTATGCAGAATTGGCTAAATTGACGTACAAACTGCGAGATAAGGACAACTGTGACTTTAAAGAAGAATAGGAACTTTTCACAAATTACTTAGAAAGACAACAAAATGAATTTGACTCCTTGGCAGGCTTTGAATAAACATACACAAATTTATCCACAGGAATGGATTTTGAGCTGTTTGTCAGTTTCCTACTTTTACACCTGTCAGGGAACTGACATCAGAGCGAGAGGCGAAGGGGAGGCTCCCAGATGATGCTGGCGAAGGACCCAGCAGCAGGGGGAGAAACAGCTCAGTAGAGGGGGAAGCCAATCAGCGTAACACCAGGGATAAAGGGGGGCAGATGGGGGAATTGGAGAGAGGGCTCCAGGACTCTTCACTGGACATCAGTGAGGAAAGCCCAGGTCCTCCGCTACCTACGCCTTCCCTGCGCAGAAGACTCCCGCGCAGTGAGAGGAGGAGGAGACTGGGTGTCAAACAACTTTTATGCTGGAAGAGGTTCAAGAAACACCCACTGACGGATTCTGCCAGTGACTGAGGCAGCCACCATGAGAAGGGGCTGTGCAGTCAGAAAGGTTTAACAAGGCAAATTAACCGAGAAAGGCACCAGTTTACGCACGAGTAACTCATACCTATTACAACACCCTAAACCTCTGCTTACTTTTCTAGGGAGATGTCGGTCCTGCTGGTCCCCCAGGCTTACCAGGGACAGTAAGTAGCATTTTTATTTTTTTAAAAGAGCCCAGAAATGGCAATGAAGTGGGCTGTAAAAGGAATTAGTCTAATACCATTTTTGGCACTTTGGAGAGGGACTGCTACCTTGTAAGAGACATGAAGTGGTTTTTTGTGCTGCAGTCTCCGGAAGTGGTGGTGCTGAGGGACTGCCTAAGCGCTTATTATCTCAGCTCGATCACTGAGATAACTGCAGGAGTTGTCGATGGTTGTCCTCCAAGTTGGCGAGGCGCATTTGACATCAAAAAGGAACAAAGCTTCTGATGTAGAATATTCTGCCAGCAGACACCTTCCGGTTTCAACCTTTAAATGCTTGCTGATTTTTTTTTCTTTCTATTCCACCAGGTATATGCAGGCAATTTAGAATATATATTTCCATGGTGATTAGTTGGTAATCTGCGATTTTAAAAATGTATGTGTTTTTATTATACAGTGGTACCTCGGTTTACAAACTTAATCCATTCTGGAAGTCCGTTCTTAAACCGAAACCATTCTTAAGCCGAGGTGAGCTTTCCCTAATGAGGCCTCCTGCCGCCGGTGCCCTTCCACCATTCAGATTCTGTTCTTAGACCGAGGTAAAGTTCGCAAACCGGGACACTACTTCTGGGTTTGCGGCGTTTGTAAACTGAATCATTCTTAAACAGGGCTGTTCTTAAACCAAGGTACCAATGTATATAGGAATTATTGTAATCCACTTTGATAGTTTTAATGATTACAGAATTTTAAATAATAGTACAGTGGTACCTTGGGTTAAGAACTTAATTTGTTCTGGAGATCCATTCTCAATCTGAAATTGTTCTTAACCTGAAGCACCACTTTAGCTAATGGGGCCTCCCGCTGCCGCTGCGCTGCCGGAGCACAAATTCCGTTCTCATCCTGAAGCAAAGTTCTTAACCCGAGGTACTATTTCTAGGTTAGTGGAGTCTGTAAACTGAAGCGTCTGTAACCTGAAGCATATGTAATCCGAGGTACCACTGTAATAACAAAGGTGCACGCTGATGCACAAAATCCTTACTTTGTGCTGTTTTCTTGAACCATAGGTTGATTTCCAAAGTTAGCAGAGATCACGAATCATTATCCATTTGTTACCATCAAAATGTAAGCATTGTTACAATTCTTTTTCTTTTACAGAAATCTCATTTTGTTTTCTTTGTTCTCTTTCTAGACTTCCCTGTTTACTCCGCATCCCAGTCGCCCTGTAAGTGTCACGCCTGATTCTTCTGCCTTGTCGCTCTGGTAAATGAAAGCCGTTGTGTCGTTAAGGACAGGCTGCTACACAAAACATCAAACATGTGGTTTAATACCACTTGCAAATAGCATCTGCTGAAGGGTGGGGGGGGTAGTTGGGACCAGGACTGCAGCAAGAAAGGAGGGGTATTTAACTCTTTCTATCCCTGCCACAGTTCTATGTGTGGTCTGACCATTGCAGAATAAAGGTAAAGGGGCCCCTGACCATTAGGTCCAGTTGTTGCCGACTCTGGGGTTGCGGCGGTCATCTCGCTTTACTGAAGGAGCTGGCATACAGCTTCCGGGTCATGTGGCCAGCATGACTAAGCTGCTTCTGGCGAACCAGAGCAGCGCACAGAAATGTCGTTTACCTTCCCGCCAGAGCGGTACTTATTTATCTACTTGTACTTTGACGTGCTTCGAACTGCTAGGTTGGCAGGAGCGGGGACTGAGCAATGGGAGCTCACCCCGTCACAGGGATTCGAACCGCTGACCTTCTGATCAGCAAGTCCTAGGCTCTGTGGTTTAACCCACAGTGTAGAGTGGTACTATCACTTCCATTGATCTGGACACTATACTTCTGTTGTTGCACTCAAACAGCCGGAGGGAACCAGGTTCGCAAAGGTTTCTATGCAGTGTATGGCAGGAAGGTTTGGCTTCGTACTGCGCTTGGCAAGCCTACTTATTTCCGGTGTTTGGGTCTTTGTTTCTTTTTTAGCAAACTGAAGCTGTGTCTTTTCTGCAGCTCTTTTCAACCCACCTGAAAACACAGATCAAACTGTGCAATCAAACAACTAAAAGGAGAGAATATCAAACAAGCTTCCGGAGATTAATTGGCAGCCTGCGTTTCCATGGCGACAGTGGCCTGCATTTGCAGTTATTAAATAATATCCTTCCCTTTAATTTAATTAACCCTCAGCGTTGCACTTGGAGCAATTTGGTTGTTTAAGATGGGGTTGCAAGCTTGAAACGACTTTATTAATATTTTCCCAAATGAGCAATTTGAATCAGTAAACTGAAGAGAGAAGTTCATTATCATAGTCGCTTGTACTGCGCTGTCATCTTTCTTTCATCCACAACGAGGCAGCAGAGAGTCTTCATGCAGAACTGATGCTCTCTTCAAATCTAATGCTCACATCTGCCTTAGGATTCAGTCCTATTAATCAGCATAGGAATATAGAGAACTGCCCTGTTCTGAGTCAGACCATTGGTCCTCCAGATCTTCAGGCTGCAGACATTCCCTTCCCCGCCTATAGATACCAGGGATGGAACCGGGGACCTTCTGAATTCAAAGCAGAGATGTGATTACCACTGAGCTGTGGCTAGTGATGGGAGAAAGATTCAGTTCAATTGACATTTAAATAGAAATTTGCCTAACTTGCAGTTCTGAAACAATACAAGAACCAAAACGATCGCTCAAAATTCAAACTTATCTGAATTTTGCAATTTAGTCCTCCAGCCAAGTACCATGTCCAAGAATGCATATATTATGTTAAAGGTTGCATGGAAAAGAAGCAGAAATAAATAAATAACATAAAAATATATTGCATTACAGTGCAATTGTACACGGGTGGCACTGTGGTTTAAACCACAGAGCCTAGGGCTTGCCGATCAGAAGGTCGGCGGTTCGAATCCCCGCGACGGAGTGAGCTCTCGTTGCTCAGTCACTGCTCCTGCTAACCTAGCAGTTCGAAAGCATGTCAAAGTGCAAGTAGATAAATAGGTTCCGCTCCAGCTTGGAAGGTAAACATTGTTTCCGTGCGCTGCTCTGGCTTCGCCAGAAGTGGCTTAGTCATGCTGGCCACGTGACCCGGAAGCTGTTTGCGGACAAACGCTGGCTCCCTCGGCCTGAAAGTGAGATGAGTGTGCAACCCTAGAGTCATCCACGACAGAACTTAATTGTCAGGGGTCCCTTTACCTTTACAGTGCAATTGATTTGCAAAAAGAAAAGATGCATATTGGGAGAAAATAAATGCACTTGGATGAATTTTCACGAACAATTGCCACACAGAAGTTGCATCGCTGTGCTGCACATGGAAGGTTGGCCATTGTGCACAAAGGGATTTGCACCCACCGCTCTCTAAGTGTGGACCTCACAAACATTCTCGTACTTTTTGTTCCCAGGGAGAACAAGGGCTACCAGGTGAAAAAGGTGACCGTGGAGAAAGAGGTGAACCCGTAAGCACATTGTAATCTTCTCGCTTTGCTTGCTATATGAAGAGAGCTATTTCTGTTGTGGGGCATGCTACAAATGTTTGTTCAGCGGAGGGAAAACCTGGGAGTCACCTGAACAGAAGAACTGATGGGATGTGACTTTTGTAGACATCTCCCTCCTTCTGACTCATTATGCAAGATGTCGATTTGACATTATTCCTGTGGTTATGGGAGCTGTGTATCTGTATGCCTACTAAAAGCTGCAAAATGTGTGCAGGTGCACATTGCTTATTGCATCAACTTTAAATTTGTATATGAAGTTTCTAGTCTTCATGAGGTCTGTATACAACATCAGGTAGCTGGGAGAAAGGGACAGCTTCACAGGCAGGTTTTTCATCTCCCATTTATTATTATTATTATTATTATTATTATTATTATTATTATTATTAATAATAATTTCCTGCCCCTTTGCTCTCATTGTTCCTTGATAACTAGCCTCTATTACCTCCTTTCCCCCCTATGTTCTTCTTCCCAGTCCCAGCTAAGAAATGACTGATTAATTCATGCTATGGATGGAGGAGGCATCGGTTTGCTTTGCTTTTTTTTTTTTTTTTTTTTTTTGAAGCAAACTTCCAAAACACTCCTGAATTTTTGCACAGATGGGAACACGTCCCAGACATATTATGCACTTTTCTGGATTCTGCAATGAAGTTTCTCTGTGCACAAAAATATGTATCTTATTTAAAATCTGTGTTCATGGTGCATATTTTGCAGATGAATGCACTGAAAAACCTTGTGCATATTTTACATAAAAACGGGCTTTTGTGTTTACAAGAATGCATGCAAACTCTTTGCAATTTCAACGTGGACTTTTTGGGCAGACCTACAACCGAGCGCCAGGACAAAATTAGGCTGCTCAGTCCATCCCTGTGTGCAACTCGATATGTTAGAATCCTAATGAATTACTGAGGTTTTAAATGCAATTAGGAAGAATGAGGCCTTTACGTTTTTTCTAACTTGATTTGTGGCATTTAAAAAAGAGGAGGCTACTCCTTGATCTCTGTATGGTTTCTATGGGCCTAACATGATACTTAATTTCCCTTGAGAAAAATCGCATATATAACGAGGAACATTTATGGTTTTTTACCTTTCTCCTTTCCTTCCAACAGGGAGAACGTGGCATTCCTGGTAAAATGGGGCTTCAGGGACCTGCAGGGCCACCGGTAAGCCAGAAAACCTGGATCTCATTAATAAGTAGCAAAGCAGCTCATGTGTGAAAGTCGTAATTCTGCTTCTTCTTTTTTTTGGTTTTGTTTTTTTTGTTAGAGCAGCGCTGGTTCCAGGCTATTTTGCACTCTCGGCAAGGCTAACTGGTTGTGCCCACCCCCCTTTTATTTTATTTTATTTTGCTAATTTCAATTTTCAAAAACAGGTGTCTTCTATATTAAAAAGAAAGAAAGCACAACACTTGAAACTGCAAGAAAATGCAGGGATAAGGAACACGGCTATTTTTTATAAATGGGGTCATCTTAATAGATGGTCCTGGGTGCAGGCAGGCTCTCAACCTGGTTTCCCCCCCCCCACCCTGGCATGGGTGGAGCAATCACACTCACGCCAGGGTGGCACCTCAATCACCCAGGTCTATTGCGCAATCATTTCAAAGGGTGACAGTGGGGGAAAGTATAAAAGCAACAGCGCCACCTGTGCCAGGCTCCTGCTTCGCGTGGCTGAACACCCGCCTACCCTCCCTTTCATTTAGATCCTTTGGCCTTGCTTTGGACTTTGGTTGGTTGCCCGGCTTAAGTCGGGGACCGGGTAGGAATTTTTTCCATTTGGCAAATTGGCACTGGCTGCTTGGTTTTTGCCTACCTCTTAGCAATCGTCACAACTTTGTAAGGTTTGGCGGTTAGGCTTTAGCTTATGGTGAATGGGGGAGCGGAAGTCAGCCAATGCCTGCCCCTCCAGTTTCAAGGGTATTCCGTTAAAGGAATCCAGGGACTGGATCCTGTCCGAAGTCCGCTTGAAGGGTGAGGGCCAGGCCAGGCCTCTGGGAACACCAGGGGAGATACAGGCGGGTTCCCCCGAAGCAATTTCCCTTTGGGTGGTTTACCCTTATGGACTTCCTGCAAAGCAGACAGGAGTCAGATATAGTCTTGCCATTGCCTAAGCCAATACCGCTCTCATTCCTGTAATCAATAAAGTTGTGGCCATTTTTTTGCCCAAAAACCTTAAACAAAATATCCATGTAAGTGTGAATTTATATATCCTAATGGGGGGTCGGCTTGAGGGTCTTGCCACGCAACCTTTCTCAACTACAGCAGAAAACGTTTTAGCACACCAATCGTTTTGAATAACCTTGTGAATTTTGATGTTAAAGCTTCAACCTCTTGAAAGTTTTCATTTCAGGCACATCAAAATCTCACTTTGCATGCCATTTTCTTTGCAATTGCCCCCAATTCCTTCAGGTCAAGTGCTGATGCTTGGGCATAATCAGTTGATACAGTTACCAAGCCAACTAAGTCTCTTTTGCAGGGTTGTTGAGCTTATGTAAGTTGTTATAAGTTTGAGCTTTGAGAAACTGTGTTCACCTGTTGCCACTGACATTGGAAGTGTAGGGAACATCCTTCGAGCGATAAAAAATATTAGCTGCATTATCCGGGAGTTTTTGTTCTAGTATGAAGAGAAGTACTCCTTGTGGCAGGGACACGGGTGGTGCTGTGGGTTAAACCACAGAGCCTAGGACTCGCCGATCAGAAGGTCAGCGGTCCGAATCCCTGCGACGGGGTGAGCTCCCGTTGCTCGATCCCTGCTCCTGCCAACCTAGCAGTTCGAAAGCATGTCAAAGTGCAAGTAGATAAATAGGTAACGCTCCAGCGGGAAGGTAAACAGTGTTTCTGTGCGCTGCTCTGGTTCGCCAGAAGCGGCTAAGTCATGCTGGACACATGACCTGGAAGATGTACACCATCTCCCTCAGCCAATAAAGTGAGATGAGCGCCGCAACCCCAGAGTCGGCCACAACTGGACCTAACAGTCAGGGGTCCCTTTACCTTTACCTTTACTCCTTGTGGCAACACACATTTTGTAAGTCTTTATGCTTTTGCTGTACGTTCAAAGCCCAGATCTTCAGCATCAATATCTTTGTTTCCATTGTGTTCCAATGATTTTTCCGAATTCTTGCAGCCTTAAGCATGTCTTCAGTAGATTTTTGGGTTGATACCGTATATATTACACAGAAAGTCAAATGGGGAATTACTGTAACTTGTTGTAGCTGCTGGAATCTCTCTTTAGCAGATTGTAGGGCTATGTGTAAGACAGTACAGTACTTTGATTTTCTGCTTTGAATCTTGTGGTGCTTCTTCTTGGGCCTGAAAAATTCCATTCCTTTCTCAAAGTTTGGTAGTGTTTCCAGCTCATTTACACTCTCAGTAGCACATATTGAAACTTGTTTTCAACCCTCACCACACCTGCAGCCCACAAGGTAGTTATCGGTCACTTGCAATTGGCTTGCAGCTAAATTTAAATCAGCTATCTTGTTTCGATATGGTGAGCTTCCCCATTCAAGGAGAGAGGAAGAAGGGAGACTTGGTTGACATGGAACTGAGTGAGCCAATTCTGTTATTGACAGTCGGTAAAAGCTCCTTGTTGAATCTGGCACGCATAGAGGGGGACCTTATTTCTTGGGCTCTGATGATGAGGCCTTAATCAGCTGCCTTGTGCAGCTCAGTTAAATGATCAGGGTTTATTATCTTTTCCGTGAATGGAAATGGAAACTATGTCCTTTGTTAGGGGAGCAGGTTTAGCAGCTGTCTCAGCACCTGCTTTCTGAGCCGGCTGTTTTTGTTTTGCCTGGCTCTCTGAACATCCAGCAACTTGGTCCCTTCTCCCATCAGACTGAACCCTTGTTTTCTTGTATCTGTAGGGTATGAAGGGGCAGGAAGGGGCACCGGGGGGACCTGGAGCACCAGGAGAGATTGTAAGTATTTGCTCTGCTTTAGAAACTCTTTTTCCTAGATAGTCAAAAGAGCATTAGAAATTCATCTGTTACATACGAGCAACTTCCCTTGAGACACTCTGCTGGGGGAGAGGTGTTGTTGAGTCATCCAAACAGTAGGAGTCACCTTGCTAGAAATTCAATAATAATAATAATAATAATAATAATAATAATAATAATAATAATAATAATAATAATATATTATATTATTTATACCCCACCCATCTGGCTGAGTTTCCCCAGCCACTCTGGGCGGCTCCCAATCGAGTGTTAAAAACAATACAGAATTAAATATTAAACACTTCCCTAAACAGGGCTGCCTTCAAATGCCTTTTAAAGATAAGATACCTGCTTATTTCCTTCACATCTGAAGGGAGGGCATTCCACAGGGTGGGTGCCACTACCGAGAAGGCCCTCTTTCTGTTTCCCTGTAACCTCACTTCTCGCAATGAGGGAACCACCAGAAGGCCCTTGGCGCTGGATCTCAGTGTCTGGGCTGAATGATGGGGGTGGAGACACTCCTTCAGGTATACAGGACCAAGGCCATTTAGGGCTTTAAAGGTCAGCACCAACACTCTGAACTGTGCTCAGAAACGTACTGGGAGCCAATGCAGATCTCTCAGGACCGGTGTTATGGGGTCCCGGCGGCCACTCCCACTCATCAGTCTAGCTGCCGCATTTGGGATTAATTGCAGTTTCCAGGTCACCTTCAAAGGTAGCCCCACACAAATGAAATTCAGTTCTCAGGCAGTTCAAGCAAGTGTTTCCCCCCGCATAAAAGTTGATGGGCCCAGGCAAGTGGGGATGTCCTGCCCAAATTCTCACTGAAATAAGCAGGATCTGGGTCCAGCTCCCATTCATTTCAAGAGAGTTTATCCTAGGGAAGTTTATGTTGGATTAGACGATGGGCCAATTCATATAATTTTGACATGGTGAAATCCCATCAAGTCAACTTTCTCCCAGGCTGAAGCAGTGCGCTATTGTGCATGATATCTAAATGGCTTGGGACCTGGGTACCTTAAGGACTTCCTTCTTCCATATATTCCTTCTTTCATGCTCCATTCAATTTCTAAAGCCTTCCTCGGCCTTAATGAAGTGTGGCGAAATACTGCTTGAAGCAGGGCCTCCTATGTGGTGGCCCCTATCCCATGGAATGCTTTGCCTGGTGAGATGCAGCAGGGCCCGACACTGTGGTTTTTGTTGTTGTTAAAACATGCCTGTTCAGAAAGTCATTTGGTTGAATGTTTCTCTGGCCATTGTTTTAACACTGTTCCCTTTGCAGTTATGTTTTAAGGTACATTGTTTGACATTTGCTGGGGTGGGAGGCTAAATAGAAATGTGATTATTTTTAGTAAATAGCAGTCACTTTGGAATTGACTGGTGGCTGTAATGTTTTGAACTTGTATGCCATTGTTTCTTTGAATTGTTTCTTTCTATACAGTCGTACCTTGGTTGTCAAACATAATCCATTCCTGGCGTCCGTTTGACTTCTGAAACGGTTCAGAAACCAAGGTGCGGATTGCGATTGGCTGCAGGAGCTTCCTGCCCTCAATTGGAAGCTGTGGAAGCCACACCGGACTTTCAGCTTCCGGAAAACATTCCCAAACCGGAACGCTAACTTATGGGTTTGCGGTGTTCATGAGCCAAAATGTCTGAGTGCCAACGTGTTCGAAAACCAAGCTATGACTGTAATGGCAAATGCTTTTCCTCCATGTCCCACTCCCCCCCCCCGACTAGAGCTGATCCGAAAGGTTCTCCCTCATTTAAGATGAACATTTTTAATTTGAAAATCAAAATTTTATTTGAAAATCAAAATTTATCCCAGTCTACATTTTCACTGTGTTTTCAATGCATTTTCTATCTGTAGAAAATTCATTTCAAATAGCAAGTGCACTTTGTACTGAACCTGGCAATAGGACTCATTTTATACCAAATTTGGATTGTAAATATTTTTTCCCCCTCTTATTTCGAAAGGGTGCTCCTGGACCTGCAGGGCCCCCAGGGCCACGAGGCTTGCCTGGAAATGTGGTATGTATTAGGCATAACTATCAGCTCTGGGTATATCCTGAAAAGCAAGGGAATTTGGATAGTGATTAGGAATGAGGGGAAGATTCAGTTCAGGTGGCATTTAAAGGTGAATCTCCCTCATTTGCACTTCATAGAAACATAGAAGTTGGAAGGGACCCCAGGGGTCATGGAGGAAATAATGTGTGAACCGAAACACAGCCATCCTTCAAAATCTGCACTTCTTCAGATTTTGCAATACTCCAACCAAGTAATGTGTATAAGAATGTGCATACTCAGTAAAAATGTTTAAAAGTGTGTATATTATATATGCCTCCCATCTGACTGGGCAGCTTCCAACAAATTAAAACACAGTAAGACATCAAACATTAAAAACTTCCCTATATATTACTGAAGATAGCATACAATATGTGGTCTATTAGGGGTAATTGCTTTGCAGAAAGATGTGTATTAGGAGAAATTCATATTAAAATGGTAAGGAATTTTATAAGGACTTAAAAAAAAAATCTAACTTGGGTAGACATGTGGAGAACCAAATTTAAAATGAGAAAAAATGCAAGAAATGAGATATAGTTAAAGCAATATCATAGGACTTGAATTCTCTCAGTGATTTCCCATATATCTTCCTACCACAAAAGGCTAACTGGTTCATGTTATTTTTCTCTACAGGGTGTACCCGGAGATCCTGGCCGACCTGGAAATGAAGGCCCCAAAGGAGAAAAGGTACTGCTTTCTTGAAAATATGCCTGTCCAAAGCGTTTCTCTTTCTCTTGCATAGAAAAAGACCACATGTTTGGTTTACTTACAAATTCTTCATATGTCAGATTCATGTGTTATTCCATACAGCATTCAGAAAATGCTGCACAGACAGTAAAACTTAGTTTCATTCCAAAGTGGTGAAAGTTTCTATATTATTGGTGAAGGAACTCAAGAAAGGCTTGTGAAAGCCATGCAGTCTGAGCTTGGAACAACCAGCTGAGATTTCTTTACATGCTGAGCTTCTCAGGTAGACTGAAAGCAGAACAAAGGCTTGATTACCTAGTCCCTCCCCAAGGTGAGCTAAGCCTGGCAGGACAGCTTACTCTATGATTTTAACCCCTTCATGCATTAATTATACTTAAGCATGCTGGTTATATGAGGCTGGTTATCCCACAGTCATATCTTTTGCAGGGAGATCCTGGAAAAGAAGGGAAGCCAGGAGCACCTGGGCCTACAGGTGAGCCAGGAGGTGTTGGAGAACCTGGATTACCCGGCAAGGGTCGAGATGGCGATAGAGTAAGTCTCACTTGTAAACTGCATGTGCAACCAAGTAGTTAACAATTTAGGAATGAGTGAATGTCTCTTGCTCCATTTCTTTTTCTTCTGTCGATCATCATCCTGTTCTTCTGCTTAGTATTCCATGCCTTGTCTTTAGGATGAACTGGGGAAGTTTCAAAAATCAATTTGGAAATAGATACACGTATAGTTTTCTGCAATTTTCAGTTCGCATCTCTCTCTTTTCAAAAGCACATTATGAAACAGTACAAAAACACACACATTGTTGATATGTATTGTGCAATGGCATCAGCATTCCTGTTTGCACAGTGATTTAATCAATGAACATATATACTTGTGCACACTGCTAACCTCTGAGGTAGGGGGCTGGGTGTGCAGATGTTGTTGGACAGCAATTCCCCTCAGCCCCATTCTGGGTGGTCAGGAATGGTAGGAACTGTAGTCCAAGATTTTCTTTTTCTTTGGTGTGTGTGATCCCATAAGGAAAGCAGAAATCAGCCCCATGAACTACAGTTTAGCAGAAGTCCAAACTTAAATATGGGGAAATGGCAGATTGCCAACTAAGTACTTTATGCAAAATAAGGTACCGGTAATTCATGATGGAATCCTATTGTCAGGGAACTGCCATCGGAGGAACAGGTGGGGAGAGGGCTCACAGAGGCTGGGAGGGACTCAGCAGCGGAAGCAGGGACCAGCAGGGGGAGAGATGGGTCTCTGGAGGAAAGTCTCACGAAGGCTGAGAGAGACGCAGCAGCTAAAGCAGGAACTAGCAGGGAAAGGGGAGGATCTCTGAGGGAAAGCGAGCAAGAGGGAGGGCTCAGGGACACGTCCAGCGAGAACAGTGGGGAGGTGTCAGAAGCTCCCATAGGGAGACCCATTCCTCGCCGGAAGCTGTCACGTCGTGAGTCCAGAAGACGTGTTTCCGTTAAGGAGCTTCTATGCTGGAAGCGCTTCCAAAAACAACCACTGTCGGAATCTGCAAGTGACTAGGGCAGACATGTCTGAGGAGCTCTGTCACACACAGAGGTTTGTGGAGTTGCACAAACTCTGAGGGACCACGATTTTACGCACAAGCAGCTAATCATCCCATCACAGCATTCCGACAGTCTTTGTAAGCTGCCTGTGCAGGAGAAGGCATCATGAGCGACCCAGCCGGAACCGGAGAGGCAGGAGTTGGAGCGGGTCCAAGCTTGGAAGAAAGGTACCGAGCGTTGGAAATCCAACTGGCGCTGCAGACGGCGAGGCTTGAGGAGAGAAGGGCTCAGGATGCAGACAAGAAGGGGAGAGCCACCCAGTTCACCAGAAAGGTACCAGGATTGGTGCAGAAGTTTGGGGGGGGACCCCAAGGACTACCATGCCTTTAGAACAGAGATGCAATATGCCCTCAATGTGCAGTTTGATGAATTCCCTGACGAGGAATCGCGAGTGGCTTTTGTGATTGGGCATCTTGAAAAAGGGGCGAGGGACTGGGTTAGACCCCTGATGGCAACGCACAATGACGTCCTAAAGGACACCATGAAGTTCTTTCGTGCAATGGATCTCATGTTTTCCAGCGATATTGAGGAGGGAATGGTGAGCAGACAGCTAATGGCTTGCAAGCAGGGAAGCCGATCTGTCCGTGAGTACTGGACTGAGTTCACCATGCTGGTTCACAGATTGGGGTGGGACTTATCGGCGGCACCCATTCAAATGCTATTTGAAGAAGGCCTTGCTTCGGCTGTGAAAGACGAACTTTCCCGGGGTCCTAGGGCGGATTCTATGGATCAGCTGACTAAATCTGCGCTGACCATAGGAGCGCGCCAGGAGGCGAGAGCTTTGGAGAGGTGGGAAGGGAAGGGGGAACGCTGGAAGGAGTTCCGCATCCCTGGCATTCCAGAGACAACTTTCCCAGCGGCAGAGCCGATGGAAATCGGAACAGCGCGCGCGCGCGCAGTTTCAAAGCCCAGTGAGGGGGGAAAGGAGGAGGGAAAAGGCGCCCGGAAATGCTATCTCTGCCAACAGCCAGGTCACTTTGCCAGAGTCTGCCCCCAGAGGAAGGAATGGCAAGGGATGGTGGGAGCTGTTGAGGGAAGAGAGGAGGAAAAACCGGAGCAGGTAAAAGCCAACGCCTGGTTGCCACAGTCGGGGCACAGCAGCCAGGCCAAAGAGCAGTGAAAGTGCCCATGCCAGAAGCTCCTCAACCTGCCCTAGTGATTGAAGTGTCGCTAGAGCTGCAAAATGGACACCCCCTAAAGATAAAGGCGCTGTTGGACTCAGGCAGCTCCTGCAATTTCATGAGCAAAGAGTTTGCAGCTGAACACCAGATACAGACTATCCCTTTAAGCAACCCCCTGCAGGTGACCACGATCGATGGCAGGGAGTTGTTGGGAGGAGAAGTCAGCTTGCAGACCGTCCCAATGATAATGAAGGTGGCAAGGCACACAGAACTGATAGCGTTTAATGTGGCCACCTTGGGAGGAGCTCCTATTATTTTGGGGATGAGCTGGCTAGCGTTACATGATCCGCTGGTGGGCTGGCATCAGAGAGTGGTTTCCTTTGGTTCAGCACATTGCTTAGAACACTGCAAAGGGGAAAAGGGTTCAGCAGGGGCCCAAGCCACCCTAGCAGGGACGGAAGTAATGGAGAAGGTGAAGGTACCACCACAATACGCAGATCTCAGCGACGTGTTCAGCGAGAAGGAAGCTGACCAACTACCCCCGCATAGGCCCTTTGACTGTCAAATCAATTTACTCCCTGGGGCACAGCTTCCTGTAGGCAAGTTGTATGCCATGTCAGACAGAGAAATGCAGGAGCTAAGAGAGTTCATTGACAAGAACCTGAAGAGAGGCTTATCAGAGAGTCCAAAGCAGTGGGAGGTAGCCCAGTGTTTTTTGTGGATAAAAAAAACACGGACAAGCCGAGACTTGTGTGTGACTTCAGGGCATTAAACGCAGTGTCAGAACCCTTGGCTTTCCCTATGCCCAGGATTGACGACATTTTGACCAGGGTGCGGAAGGGAAAGATTTTTACAAAGCTGGACCTAAGGGGGGCGTACAACCTGATACGTATAAGGAAAGGGGATGAATGGAAAACCACCATGTTCACCCCTTTGGGGGCATTTGAATATCTCGTGATGCCATTTGGCTTACAAGCAGGCTCGGCGTGCTTCCAATCGTTTATGAACCACGTACTGGGGCCTTTGCTTTACAAGAATTGTGTGGCCTTCCTAGATGACGTGTTGGTGTATTCTGAGAATGAGGAGCAGCATGTGAGAGACGTCAGAGAAGTGTTGAGCAGGCTGCAAGCCAACCAGCTGTGGGTGAAACTGGAGAAGTGTCAGTTTCATACCAAGGAGGTGGAGTTCCTGGGGTACCGCCTGTCAGACAAGGGATTGGCCAGGTCCAGGCAGTGCTGGAATGGAAAACACCCAAAACCAAGAAGGATGTGCAGAGGTTCCTAGGGTTTGGGAACTTTTATCGTAAGTTCATCCGAAACTTTGCACACCTGACGGCGCCCATTACGGACTGTCTCAGCAGTAAGAAGAAATTTGTTTGGACTGAGGAGGCGGAGCGAGCTTTTGAGGAACTGAAAAGGGCCTTCGCCTCTGAAGGACAACTTCTGCATGTGGATTTACAAAAAAAGATGAGAGTCGAAACAGACGCATCAGACAGAGCCATAGGGGCGGTGCTTCTTCTGCAGCCAGGGAAGGAGGAGTCAGAGTGGAGACCGTGTGCCTTTTTTTCGCGAAAGCTGAACAAATCCGAGAGGAACTACACGGTGTATGACCGAGAACTTCTTGAGGCTTTCCGGAGATGGAGGCACCTGCTAATTGGTGCACAACATAAGGTGCAAGTGTGCACTGACCATAAGAACCTAGAGTATTGGAGAACGGCGCGAGTGCTCAACCAACGGCAGTTGAGATGGGCCCAGGAGTTCTCCAAATTTAACTTTGAGATTTGTTACGTGCCAGGCCCAGAGAACGTTAGGGCGGATGCTCTCTCACGCAAACCTGAATATTTGGAGGGGAAGGGAGCACCCGAAGAAAGACATGTCATTCCAGAGGACCGCTGGGTGTGTGGGGCGGCATTGGTGGGGCAAAGGGAACTGGTAGAGGGAACGGTGCATGATGAATACGCCCAGGACAAACTCAGGGGTCTCAGGAGGGAGGGAGACAAACCCGGGGGTTTTGAGGAGAGAAACGGGGCGTTGTATTACAAGGGAGCGTTATATATACCTGAAGGTGATTTGAGGGAGAAGGTACTCAAGCAACTGCATGATAGCCCCACAGCAGGGCATTTTGGGCAACACAAAACCATGTGGCTGGTTACCAGGGAATTTTGGTGGCCCAAGGTCAGGGAAGATGTGCGGGAGTATGTGAGAGGGTGTGACCAATGCCAGCGAGCCAAGGGGGAGAGGCGGGCACCGGCAGGGTTATTAGAACCACTACCCACACCTGAAAGACCATGGGAAGCAGTGGCAATAGATTTCATGACTGATCTGCCAAAGTCCAGAGGGAAAACAGCCATCATGGTTGTGGTAGACCTGTTAACCAAAATGGCCCACTTTATAGCCCGCTCACATGCTGTCACGGCAGAAGAAACCGCTAAATTGTTTGTAGAAAATGTGTTTAGGTTGCATGGCGCCCCCTTGAGGGTGGTTTCAGACCGAGGGAAACAATTTACTTCCAGGTTCTGGAGGAAGCTCATGAGCTTACTGCATGTAGAGGTCAATTTTTCGACTGCCCGGCATCCTGAAACCAACGGGCAGGCGGAAAGAGCCAATGGCATCCTCCAGCAATATTTGAGGTGTTATGTGAATGACAGAGAGAATGATTGGGTGGAGAAGCTGGCGTTGGCAGAATTTGCCTACAACAATGCGGAGAACGTGTCCACGGGGATGAGCCCCTTTTTGGCTAATTACGGGTGCCATCCCCGGGCTTTCCCGGGGGGGAAGGGGAGAACTGGAGCGTTCCAGCTGCCGAACAGTTCGTAGAAGAAATGGAAGCGATCCATCGCCAGCTCCAACTTAACTTAGACAGGGCCAAGGAGGAATATAAGAGGCAGGCAGACAAAAACAGAAGAGAAGGTGAAACCATTAGGGTGGGGGACCAGGTGTGGCTGTCAACTCAAGGGTTACCATTCAAAGGGGGTTGTAAGAAGTTAAGACCCAAAAGACTGGGCCCATTTGAAGTCACGCAACAGGTCAACCCAGTGGCTTTCAGACTCCGGTTACCGAACCACATGAAGCTGCACCCAGTTTTCCACAGGTCATTGCTGTCACCGTATAAAGGGGACAGAGAAGGGAGGGTCACTAGGGGACCAGCAATGGAGGAAAGGGAACACAGCTACCATGTAGCGGAGATCCTCGATTCCAGGTGGAAGGGAGATCAAGTAGAGTATTTGGTAACGTGGGAAGGGGAACCGGAGTCGGAAAACACCTGGGTCATGGCAGAGGATGTCAATGACGAGGTTTTAATAGAAACTTTTCATCAGAGGTTCCCACGTAAACCTCAGCCAGTGGCGAGGTTCCGGAGGGAATACTTTGCCACCACCGACGAAGAAGAAGAGTTGGAGGGGTTCACAGATTCCGAGGAGGAGGAGGATTCAGCGAGCCGGAACGGCGACCGATGGAGGGAAATGTTCGAGACGTCTGAAGATGAAGAGGATTCTTTTCGGAGTTTTACCTCCTCACCGCCCAGAGGAGAGGGAATGGGCGGGGGTGAAGGGGGTCCTGGAGGGGAGGTGGATGTCAGGGAACTGCCATCGGAGGAACAGGTGGGGAGAGGGCTCACGGAGGCTGGGAGGGACTCAGCAGCGGAAGCAGGGACCAGCAGGGGGAGAGATGGGTCTCTGGAGGAAAGTCTCACGAAGGCTGAGAGAGACGCAGCAGCTAAAGCAGGAACTAGCAGGGAAAGGGGAGGATCTCTGAGGGAAAGCGAGCAAGAGGGAGGGCTCAGGGACACGTCCAGCGAGAACAGTGGGGAGGTGTCAGAAGCTCCCATAGGGAGACCCATTCCTCGCCGGAAGCTGTCACGTCGTGAGTCCAGAAGACGTGTTTCCGTTAAGGAGCTTCTATGCTGGAAGCGCTTCCGAAAACAACCACTGTCGGAATCTGCAAGTGACTAGGGCAGACATGTCTGAGGAGCTCTGTCACACACAGAGGTTTGTGGAGTTGCACAAACTCTGAGGGACCACGATTTTACGCACAAGCAGCTAATCATCCCATCACACCTATGGATGTTGACTCTGCAGTGAGATCAACTGCATTCAATGGGGCTTACTCTCTAGTATGTGTGTATAGGATTGCAGCCTATAAAAACCAGTCTGAAATTTGGAAGGAGAGAATTTATTAAGTGTCTCTAACCTCAGAACTGTGGACCTTTATAGTAGGATAATCAAAGGAAGCAGGAAAAGGCTACATGTTCACAATTGCTAAAAGGAGCCTTGAGCAGTTGAGGGACCAGAAACCTTGAATGTGCAACTCGACAAACTTTCTGCCTCCTTTCCCAAAGAGGTCAGGCAATTCCTTCCTTGGTGCAGTAATATGCACTTGAATAATTCATGGCTTTTACAGGCCATTGCCTGTTGTGTCCTCAAAATAACAAATAAAGTCAAGTGGCACCACAGAAAAGAATTCATTAGCAAGTCCTGCTTGGTTCCAAACAGTGACTGAGCAAAATGGCCCCTTTTACGTGTATTGCAACCTTCTCCAACTGGGGCCTCGTGATCTCCCATCATCCCTGACCATTGGTCATCCTGCCTGGGTCTGATGGGAACCGCAATTGGAAACATCTGGAGCACCAGGTTGGAAAGTCCAGTATATAGTCTTTGTCAAGCAATTTTGCGTCTTAATTTGCAGCTACCTGCAAGTGACAGAGCTAAAACAATTTCCTGGGTGAAGACCTCCACACCTGAAAATTCTGTTTCTTTTATAATATACCAGCACATCTGATATTCTGAATTGCTTCCCCTAAACAATACCAGGCTTTTTTTGATACTAATTCTCCATCTTTCTCACCCGCTAGTCCTTTTAAATTTTTGCTCACATATGAATCTTGTGATCCTCACGCACTTGAGTAATAACATTTTACGGCAATCGTAGTCTGCTGTTGGAATGTACTTCTGCATCCAGTTTAAATAGTCCTCCCCCCTACACTTTGGGTTCTGGGTAAAGAATAATTGTTATAATCATCATTATATAATCACCAGGGAACATAACTGAGTTTTGCTATCTCTAAGAAGAACAATGTGATAGTTGTAGGCGCCATTTTCCTTTTCTGAAGACAGGTTTCTTAGACATTTTCATCTTTCTCAGTTGGTGACATTTACTTTATAGTTCCATCTATTTCTAGGGAGAAAGAGGACCACCGGGTTTGCCTGGACCCTTTGGGCAGAAGGTGAGTGCTTATTCTTGCCATTCTGTTGCATTTGATCATTACAATAGTGTTAGATCTTCCCAAATGGACATTCTTGAGGAGGCCTAACTCTTATATTTTCTCTCTCATAGGGAGATCGAGGGGCTCCTGGAGTTCCAGGTCAGCCAGGAGACAGGGGGGTACCAGGCATCGGACTTTCTGGACCACCAGTAAGTACCAAGCATGCTGCCCTCTGGCCTATGATACAACGCAAATATTTGTCAATGGCTCCTTGGGCTGTAGGACTTGTATGATCTGAGCCACTGCCAGAGGTGGTTGTAAGGTGTTGCAGCCATTGTGGCGGGACTGGGCACTGCACTGCAGAGGGTGTGGGAATTTTCAGGGAGGCAGGAGAGGATATATTGTTTGATGATATCCTTCCTAACTTGCATTAGCAAGTTCTATATATTAGCAGAGTTTAAACATTCCCCTTTGATTGTTGCAGGCTCATCGGAGCCTCCCTATATAAGATTCCTGGTAAGATCCCTTTTTGCCCCTCTTAAAAAGAATAGACACAGCAATCTTGTTAAAGTCTATATAAAAGTAATTTACTCACATTCAGTTCACAGTTGGATCCCTGAAGGCAGACTTAGGTTACAAAATAAAAAAAATCCCCTTTTTTTTTTTGACTATGGCAGACCAACACGGCTACCTATCTACACCTAGGTTACAAAAGTATATATATAAATGTGGAATTATCCCATAAGGGAGTTATTCCCAAGTGACTGCCGGCAGTCACTTCTGCTAACACGTAGAAAAACAAAATGGAGAAGAGAGAGCAAAAGAAGGAGGTGTGCTTCTCTACCCAGATTAGGCCACACCCACATCTAGTCACATGCAGAGGAGGTTTTGTCCCAGCTCAGGAGGAAACAGGAAGTTTTCTCCTGGCTGATACAAAGCACCCCCTAGCACAGGCATAGGCAAACTTGCCCCTCCAGATGTTTGGGGACTACAATTTCCATCATCCCTGACCACTGGTCCTGTTAGCTAGGGATCATGGGAGTTGTAGTCCCAAAACATCTGGAGGGCCGAGTTTGTCTATGCCTGCTCTAGCATGTCCATTCCAGGAACGCTGTCCTTGACTGCTATGTGTTTCACATCCCACAGAGGGTACCACAGCAGTGCTGCAGAATGGAGCAGGAAAGCTGAGGGCAGCAAATTTGACTGTCACACAGAGTACTGCTGACATTAGAGAGACCAAAGTCTGCCTCTGCGTCGGCAGTGGGTGCAGAGCTGGCAGCAGCACCTAGTGTTGCCGGACAGCTGTTGGTATCCCAGAAGCTTGGTTCTCCCCATCTCTATTTTGCCATTACAGTGGTACCTCGGGTTACATATGCTTCAGGATACAGATGCTTCAGGTTACAGACTCCGCTAACCCAAAAATAGTACCTCAGGTTAAGAACTTTGCTTCAGGATGAGAACAGAAATCGTGTGGCAGCGGGAGGCCCCATTAGCTAAAGTGGTGCTTCAGGTTAAGAACAGTTTCAGGTTAAGAACGGACCTCCGGAACGAATTAAGTACTTAACCTGAGGTACCACTGTACAACATCCCTGCAAAGTGGATTAGGCTGAGAGTTTGTGACTGGTCCAAATGTCACTCAATCAGTTTCATGACTGAGTGGAGATTTAAACCCTGGCCTTTGAGGTCTTAACTCAACATTGCACTGTCTCCACTGGGAGGGATTAAGTAAAATGGGTTTTCTTAGCATAAGGATATTATGAAAATAAAAGGAAATGATAGTGGCGGCTTTTGTTTTTAAACGTCAATTTGTTCTTTTAAAAGACTCGAGGAACTATATCAGGAGGTAATCTGGTTATGTGTTTGCAGGTGTGATCTTAAAAGGGGACGCCATCTGCTAAGTAATAGTGTAGGAAATCTGGATGGTTAATATTATGTTCAAGTTAACCAAATTAATTATGGTTGTTGTTTTTTTAAAAAAAATGTTATGCTCATTTTCATCCTATACCTTCAGTGCATTCAGAAACTCAGGATAATTTGCAACAAAACAAGCAAACATAGCCAAGTGCAAGATTAAAGATTAACAGAATAAAATACACTTTTACAGAATAAAAGAGTCAGAATTCACATACGTTGAGTAGGCTGAGATTGGTTAAGATCAGTCCTCCTGTGACTAATTTTCTGAGTGACTGGGAGTGTGTGTGTTTATTTGAATGACAACTAATGTGATCAAAACTCACAATGCCTTTCTTTCTTCCTTGTGTTTTTTTCAGGGCCCCTCAGGACCACCTGGAGATAAAGGCCCATCGGTACAGTATGTCTTTCTAAGTATGCACAGGTTGTGGTGTTGATAGGAAGGAAAGAAGGTGGTGTCATAGAATCACAGAACAGTAGAGTTGGAAGGGACCACGAGGGTCATCTAGTACAACCCCCTGCAATACAGGAATCTCAGCTAAAGCATCCATGACAGATGGCCACCCAACCTCTGCTTGAAAACCTCCAAGGAAGGAGAGTCCACAATCTCCCTGCATTGAGCAGGCAGTTGGATGAGATAACATCCAGGATCCCTTCCAACTCTGAACTTCTATTGGTGGAATTCATTGCCATGCTTTTTGCAACAATTCTCTGTGTTTAAGCATTACAGTTTGGTGGATATAATGGTGCCCTCTCTCCTCTCCCTGTAGTCTGGGGGCTTTCCAGGGCCAATTTCAGGGGGTGGGGGATAATAATAATAATAATTTATTTATATCCCGCCCATCTGGCTGGGTTTCCCCAGCCACTCTGGGTGGCTTCCAACTGAAAATTAAAATACAATAGTCTATTAAACATTAAAAGCTTCCCTAAACAGGGCCACCTTCAGATGTCTTCTAAAAGTCTGGTAGTTGTTCTTCTCTTTGACATCTGGTGGGAGGGTGTTCCACAGGGCAGGTGCCACCACCAAAAAGGCCCTCTGCCTGGTTCCCTGTAACTTGACTTCTCGCAGTGAGGGAACTGCCAGAAGGCCCTCGGAGCTGGACCTCAGTGTCTGGGCAGAACGATGGGGTGGAGACGCTCTTTCAAATATATAGGACCTAGGCCGTTTAGGGCTTTAACAGTCAGCACCAACACTTTGAATTGTGCTCGGAAACGTACTGGGAGGAAACGGCATTTGTGCAGGTAGAAGTCCTCTTTTTAGGCAAACCTCCCAATTCCATGTGATCAGCAGAAGAGAGAAAATGAATTATATCATGTCAAGCACACACTGAAGATGAAGAGCTAATGTCACTTGAGGACATGGTGCAGATTATAATCAGGAAATTAGCTTGCAGCTGCCAGCTTGATCAAATTGCAATAACAAGTCCGAGTCGTCCTGCAGGAACAAAGCAATGGCAACCTCAATCATTCTGATCCCAGTTATATAATCTATACACCTTCACAGTGAAGGAATAACTTTTGGCTCAGATTTGGGAAGGAGATAATAAGGCACCCAAGGTGGAGGCGACTTTATGTTCCAGGAATACTTCACACACACAAAAATTGTCATTTGACATGACATGGTGAGGTAGGCATTCCCTCTTTTTAAGAAAGAGACGCGGGTGGCGCTGTGGTCTAAACTACTGAGCCTCTTGGGCTTTCCAATCAGAAGGTCGGCTGTTCGAATCCCAACGAAGGGGTGAGCTCCCATTGCTCTGCCCCAGCTCCTGCAGTTCAAAAGCATGCCAGTGCAGGTAGATAAATAGGTACCACTGTGGTGGGAAGATAAATGGCATTTCTGTGTGTTCTGGTTTCCTTCATGGTGTTCCGTTGTGCCAGAAGCAGTTTAGTCATGCCGGCCACATGACCCGGAAAGCTGTCTGTGGACAAACGCTGGCTCCATCAGCCTTAAAAGTGAAATGAGTGCCACACCCCATAGTCACCTTTGACTGGACTTAACAATCCAAGGGTCCTTTACCTTTTATTTAAAAAAAATAAATAATAAATCCTCTTTTCAAATAAGTATTTTTGTGTCCCAACCAGCATATTTCTGGAAATCCTGAAGACAGAACTAAAAAAAAAATGGTGCCTGCTAGGGGCTGCCACCATCTTCCCAAACTCACACCTTAGAATGCCTTGAAATATTGCTATACCCAGGTCATCCATAGGTGGGATGTTTGTCATCAGCCATAAGCAACCAATAGCAGTTTCAGATCCTAAAATAATAGGGTAGGACTGGGGGAAAAGAATCACTGTACAATTGCAGCCACAAATCCACGTATAGTATGTGCTGTCATGCAAGCAGTTCCCCAGCAGTGGAACTAGGCTACAGGCAGGTTAGTCTGTTATTTATGGGCAAATTGGCTATCGGTTATCTTGTGATAACTGTTCCTGAAATTAAATTTGTGACTCACCATATAAATGTATGTAGGAAATAAACAATTGGGTGGCAGTGTCTGTCTCTCTCTCTCTCTCTCTGTGTGTGTGTGTGTGTGTGTGTGTTTTTGTGTAGGAGATTGTATTTTATATTTTTAAAAAAGGTTTTTGGTGTGTTTGCATTATTTTGATGCTCTCTTTTGTAAAGCTATTAAAAACTCTTACTTTTTTGGGGGGGAAAGAATAAAACAGCATATTTGGAATTATTAATTTTATCCCCCTTTTTTCTAGGGTCCCCGAGGTTTGCCAGGCATCCAAGGCCAACCAGGGCCATCTGGTCAAGACGTAAGTAAACATATCGGTGTTTGGTATGCCTATGAGAAGGGCAGTAGCTCAGTGGTAGATCACATTTGCATGCAGAAGGGCCCCGATCCAATCTCTGGCTGAAAGAGGCTGCCCCCGCCCTGCCTGAAACCCTGGATCGTTGCTGCCAAATCAGTGCACACAGCACTGAGCTGGGTGAAGCAATGGTCTGATTAATTATAATCAGTATGCTCCCTTGAAACATCCGCAGGACAAGTTGGAGTAAAGAAGTGGTGGGCAGGAAAGGATTAAACATTTCCTCCCCTTGCTGCTGCTTTACTTATTCCAAAGGTTGTTTCATTTTGTGTTCTGTACTCCCATCCTACACACACACACACACACACACACACACACACACACACGTATTTGTGAAGGTGAAGGTCAGGTTATAAATGGTTAAGATTTTAAAAAATACTCAAGATTTTCCCCTCCCCTGTGGACCCCAAGCTGTTTTTCTTTTTAAAAAGTGGAAGAACGGGGCAAGCTGGTCTGTTTCTGATCTGCATCTCTTCCAAATGTTCACCTGTAAATCTGTCCTGCCCCCTTTCTGTAGTAATCTTTGAACCAAAAGAAACCTGCATATCAGATGTTATGAATAGGATCCAAAAGGCAGCAGTCTGATTGGTCCTAGAACAACAGGATTCAGAATGCAGCAGTCTGATTGGTCCTAGAACAATAGGGTCCAGAATGCAGCAGTTTGATTGGTCCTAGAACAATAGGGTCCAGAATGCAGCAGTCTGATTGGTCCACAGGAGCCACCCAATCCAGCTCCAGGTGGAAGTGAATCCGCAACCTGATTGGCCTACAGGTGAATCCCGGAATATGCCAATCACGTGGGGCCCATTGTGTAAATAATATATATAAAGCAGACATTATGGGGGAACATTCCTCCTCACCACTATGAGCTGAATAAAGAGCATGAAATCCAATCTCCGAGTATATTTCACCAGAAAAAGTGGGGGGCAAGAGGAAACCACAGCTTCCCTCCTTCCTGAAGTGGTATTTCTATCAAAACATTAATTTTATATATATTTTGGTTGAACGGAAAACTTTGTAGGAAAGTTCAAGAAGTGTGAAAAAGCTAGTGGACGGGTCAGTTCCCATCTGCGCACGAATCCAGGAGATTTGTATCCGCATATGCAGATATTGAATTCATCAAGCATGTTTGTGCGGTGTGTCGTTAGCCCCCCATGATAAATGACCCTCTTCTTTCTCCCTTCTCAAATTGCTTCTGATGAGACTCTGGCTGCTTTGTGCTGCCTGGGAATTGCTCCTTCTTGTTTCAAGAAAGTGTCAAGAACATTTTCAAGGGACATATCTCATCCATACCTCATTTCCTCAGTGCTCTCGATCAGCAGAGTCGCAGCTTTCTGGAAACTCATATGTATTCCCTGGCGAGGCTTCATTATCTGAGTTTTCTGTTGAGAAAGGAGAGGGGACACTGGGGGGGGGCACAGCCCATAGCAGGGAAGAATCAATGGTCTTGCCTCTTGCTCCCCACCCAGGTCCTCCCCTGCTATGGTACTTGGCTATCTTCCAAGGAGGTGTGGCTAGAGTAGTCAGCTAGCATCATGGTGTGTATTTTGCAGAATAAGAATGCAAGAACCTCACACTCCTTTTGTTCCTCACCTGTAGGGCCTACCAGGAAATCCAGGTGAACGAGGTCCTCCAGGAAAACCGGTATGTCCCCAACCTCTCTAGCCCTCCCTCTTAATATTGGCACATTTTCATACCTATTTCTGGCCCAGAATCCTTTTTCTTCCATGATGATGATGATGATGATAATGATAATAATAATAATAATGATAATGATAATGATAATGATAATGATAATAATGATAATAATGATGATAATAATGATAATAATGATAATGATGATAATAATAATAATAATAATAATAATAATAATAATAATAATAATAATAATAATTTATACCCCACCCATCTGGCTGGGCTTCCCCAGCCACTCTGGGCGGCTTCCAACAAAATATTGAAATACAGTAATGCATCAAACATTAAAAGCTTCCCTAAACAGGGCTGCCTTCAGATGTCTTCTAAAAGACTGGTAGTTGTTGTTCTCTTTGACATCTGGTGGGAGGGTGTTCCACAGGACGGGTGCCACTACTGAGAAGGCCCTCTGTCTGGTTCCCTGTAATTTGGCTTCTTGCAGTGAGGGAACTTCCAGAAGGCCCTCGGTGCTGGACCTCAGTGTCTGGGCAGAACGATGGGGGTGGAGATGCTCCTTCAGGTACACTGGACTGAGGCCGTTTAGGGCTTTAAAGGTCAGCACCAACACTTTGAATTGTGCTCGGAAACGTACTGGGAGCCAATGTAGATCTTTCAAGACCAGTGTTATGTGGTCTCGGCGGTAGTTAATATACTAATTGATCAAAGAAATACATCAAAGGCACTGAGCAGACACTTGGACTTAGTCTTCTATACAGATCTTTCTTAGGTTGCATCAGTGCTATTGAAACGACTTTCCCTGTGTGAGAGGTGATTCAGCAATGTTGTCTCTCAAATGATGCGTATAATCAATTGAACTCTTGGCCCTGTGAGGCTAATCTCTTTGAGGAGCCAAGGGATGCTTTGATTTTGGCTTCTCTGAAATCGCTCTTCAAGGATAGCATGAAATGACAGGCGTTCTTTTTCTCTCCCCTCAGGGTGCCTCTCCTCTCCTCTCTCCTGGTGACATCAGTCTCTTAGTTAAGGTAGGGTGTTTTTTGTTTTTTTTCCTGGGATGCTCCAGGATCTTGTGTTCGAAGAAAATCTCATCAAACCATTCAAAAAAATTGTGATTCTTAAAAGTGGATACACAAACATCTTCATTTTGGATTTTCATTTCCCCCTAGTCATCATTGCCGTCACCGCCATCATTAAATTGATTGGTCAACTTGGAGCAATTTTTTTAAAAAAATATACGTGATTACGAAAGCAGTGGTTTTATTTATGTGGCAAAACATCTCAGCTTCTGTCTTCTTCAGTTGCTCTGATCTGCACGCTTGTGCACATCAGAGCACAACTCCAGCATGGAATTCTGGAGAGCTGATGCCAGTCAATGTACTGAGCAACATGGACCAATGTTCTTTCTCTGTATAATAAGGTAGTTTCCAGTACTGTTAGATACCAGTCAGAAAGAGGCCGTTTGCCACAACACTGAAGTGTTAATTCTCCTTTTTCCTCCCCCTTATTTAAGGATGTTTGCAGTGACTGCCCTCCCGGACCACCTGGACTTCCAGGAATGCCAGGATTCAAGGGTGATCGAGGCCTTCCAGGTCCACTTGGCCATGAAGGCCCAGTTGGGAAAACGGTATGAAAGAGAAGATGGGTAGCTAAACACTGTTACATGTCAATGCACTGATCAACAGTGTGGGAAAAAGATTAGACCAGGAGTAGCTAAGCTGTGGTCTCCCAGTTGCTGTTGGACTCCCATCTGCCCCAGCCAGAATGGCCAATGGTCATGGTGATGAGGGTTGAGGTCCAGTTACATCTGGAGGGCCAAAGGTTAGTCAACCCAGGATAAACTCCCCTGATCCCAATTGGGGAGTGGGGCTGATGGCTATCTTTAAAAAAAAAACAAAAACGTAATGAGTGAATTGCAACCACACAATTCATGCTAACTTTCACACCAACATCCCAACATAGACATGGTATAGGGAAAAAGCAGCTGCTGAAACTGTGCCACTGAAAAGGAAAACTTGGAACTCTGGATCATATATATATGATTCCCCATCCACTGAATATGTGGGATCTTCCACTAGGGGAGAATGGTTATGTAAGCTTTCAGAATATTTAGAATTAGCCAAATTGACAGATATAATAAGACAAAAAGCCAAAAGTGAAGTGAAAAAGCAATGGGAGTGTCTAAATGAATACCTTAAAAGTCAAAGTTTGAGGACAGAAATCTGGCTGAGTCTGGAATAACTTTGTGAAGTGAAAAGATACGAAAGAGGGTTTTATATCTAGATGCTAGGATAGAGATGATAAGGGAAACAGGGAAACAGGAAGACACAATGAGAGGTAAAGGAGGTGTTGTGGGATTGGTGGAAGTCAATGTTTGTTTTTCTTTTTAGTGTTTATATTATTAACGTGTAAGATACAGATTTGTTTTTGTTTTTGTATGTTGGGTTTTGTGTATTGTTATTTTTCGATATTTTTCGAGTTGTTGTTGTGTGGAAAATACTAATAAAATTTTAAAATAAAAAAGAATATGTGGGGTCTTCTGCTACCTTCCAAAGAGAGGAAGTCCATCTGATCTTTCTTTGTTTTTCAGGGGGAGGCAGGACCCAGAGGTCACCCCGGACCACCAGGTGTAGAAGGTCCCAAGGTCAGTTCTGTCTTCTCTTTTGTGATGTCAGGGGTTTTGTTGGGAAGAAACAGGATAGCAGGATGAAATATCTGCCATTCTTGGGGAAGAAGGTTTCTTTGGGGTAAGGGGTACAATGAAAAATATAGAGAGAGATAGAGAAAACAAACCAGCCTACCAGAATTGCTGAATTTCTAACCTAACATAATGTCCTCCCGTTTATTAAAATATCTGACTGACTTTTGAAATGGCTTTTAGTCCATTTCTGAGAATATGGACCACGTGTCATAAAAAGTCAAGTCCTGAAATTTTGAGACCATTGACCTTTGCTTGGAGAAACTCAAGGAAATGCCAACGAGGCAAATAAAAATGAGATTGTGGCTGATTTTCCCCTTCCGGCCATTTCTATAACTCCTTGGCTGGGACTGAGTGAAAATGTTTTGATCTTATGCCAACTGTTGACTTACTGGTCCTAAGAGTGTGTGGGGGGGGGTTATTTAGTTGTCAATATTTATTATAATCATATTCTGCCCTTCATCTCAAGGGCAGCAAACATATACGTGATAAAACAATACAATTAAAAAATAGCATTAAACCAGATTTAAACCAGTGGCAAGCATCTAAAAAGACCCTAGAAGCTATTGCACATCTAGAAACATGTAAATATGTCTTACTTGACTTACTTCACTTACTTCAAAATGGGGTAAGATGTCCCCAATGCATTTGGGGCTAATTCTGCTCACACCGGCTTCCCCACCTATGTTGTTGATACTTGTCCATCTCAAGAGACAATGGAGTCTGTGAGGTCAAACCATTGGAGAATCACAGTGCCTGCTGCTGTTGCAGAGACTGGGAACTTGTAACTGCTGCCTCCCATGTTGCTTTTGCTGTGTTAGCACCAAAGTGACCTCTCTGGGGTGCAAGCCTGGACAGTGTATATGGAGGCCCTTGGCTGCCCAGATATGAAGACCCCCACCTCTTGTCCTCACTAATGTGTGGTCCAAAGGAAAGCAGAGCAATACATTTGATACCAGCTTGACTACAGGTGTTGCTGGAAGGAGGCATACAAGAAGCCTTAGGGACTCCACTCCAGATTTGTGTAGGATTTAAAGGTAAAGGTATCCATGACCATTAAGTCCCGTCGTGGACGACTCTGGGGTTGCGGCGCTCATCTCGCTCTATAGGCCAAGGGAGCCGGTATTTGTCTGCAGACAGCTTCTGGATCATGTGGCCAGCATGACTAGGCCGCTTCTGGCGAAACCAGAACAGCGCACGGAAATGCCATTTACCATCCCGCCGGAGCGGTACCTATTTATCTACTTGCACTTTGATGTGCTTTCAAACTGCTAGGTGGGCAGGAACTGGGACCGAGCAACGGAAGCTCACCCCGGCGCGGGGTTTCGAACCGCCAACCTTCTGATCAGCAAGCCCTAGGCTCAGTGGTTTAGACCACAGCGCCACTCATTTACTCCTTAGCTTTTTCTTCTCCCGAAGATGTCCTGCAACACACTGGAGATGGGTTTTTTCCTCAGGGTTTACTCCCAAGGTCTTTCTCATGAATGAGTATGGCCACAAAGCAACAGAGATTTAGGACCAGAGCTTTCCTTCTCCTAGATGGGCTACCTTCCCATGTTGATGAGCCCCATCTGCCACTCATTTCCCTCTGCAGTAACCACCTTCTTGACTGTTGGACCCACTATTGGTCTTGTCTGCTCAATCTAATGGGGACTTGTCTTTGCGTACGGGGCAAAGTCTCCAACTCACTGAGGTTCTGAGACCCATCAGCTACCCTCCGCTGGACTAGTACCCCAAAGAATTGCTAGGTGGCTGAATCAAGCCACCGTTTAAATTTCCCACAATGCCTTGGAGCGATGCTGCATTTTTTATTGTAAAAAAAATCAAAATGGTTGCTAGACCTAGCTGCCTGCAGTCTTCACCAGATAATCCCAGTAGGGTTCATCAGTGAACAAGGCAGCCACCATGGGGCCACCTGCTCAGGATTACATCAGACCTGGTCCTGGCCCTGATCAAGGTTTCAGGTATTTCACCCAGCAAACAGCAAGAGGAGGTTAAGCTCCTGCTATTTGAGAAAACTTTTCACTGACAACTGAAACACTGAAATGCGTATGCCTCCATGTTTCTTTGAGGGGAAACCAGTGCACCACGCTTAAAATGTAATTGAGGTTTGTGATTTGAATGCTTCTGTCTTTTGTTAGGGTGCCAAAGGAGACCGTGGGACGCCTGGAGAGGCTGGACTGAAGGGTGAACAGGTAAAATAAAACAAGGCAGAAAGATGCTTCTTGGAACAGTACAATAAGCAACATGTATAGATCACCACATCAGAACACCACTGATCAATATATCACACACGGACCAGTCTGACTTGAGGGAAGACTGTCAGTGGTTACCCTAAACTGCAAAGTACATAAGGCATGGGTTGCCCAAGAGAGAACAGGCCCATACATAGAATCATGGAATTTGCAACCTTGTCAGATGGGAAGGGTATAAATAACAAAATTATTACTATTAGTGTGGAATCATGGAATTGCATAGTTGGAAGGGACCTCAAGGGCTCACTGGTCCCAACATGCTGTAATACAGGAATCTTTTGCCTAACATGGAGCCTGAACCCACAACCCTAAGATTAAGAACCTCATATTCTGCCAACTGAACTACAGTCATACCTTGGGTTACAGATGCTTTGGGTTGCGCAATTTTGGGTTGTGCACCGTGCCGAACCCAGAAGTACCGGAACGAGTTGCTTCCGGGTTTCGACGCTTGTGCATGTACAGAAGTGCTAAATTGCACTTTGCGCATGCGTAGAAGTGCCAAATTGTGATCCGTGTGTGTGCACACACGCGGGTTGCGAATGGTACAGGTTGCGAACATTCCTCCCGCACGGATCACATTCGCAACCCAAGCATCCACTGCACAGTGAAATATCAGATTTGTACAATTAGTAAAACTTGGGGAGGGAAATTTATAATTCAATTAATTAATTTAGAATTAAAGGGGAATGAATTTTCCTTTCAAGGCACAGCAGGTTCTGTATATGATTATTCCTTAACACTTCCTTTACTAACGGGGTCCATTGGATGCTTCCTGTTTGTGTTTCCTGTTTGTGTAACCCTCAAGGGGAAGGTTAAGTACCCCTTCCACCTTCCTGCTCAAACTTCCCCTCCACCGGCTGTCTTATTTTTTAAAAATCACCAACCACACTGATATTCACTACTGTATTACATGTGCTTAACCACTGAACCACACATTCAACATACAAGGTGAATGTTCGCTTATTCAAAGGGGGGGGGCATTGCATCCATTTGTTTTCAGTGAACTGAGGAAATGGCATGCTGAATTATGTTAAATTGATTCCGTTCCCGAAGCAAAGACCTGGCACAGCTGTGGATGGGGGTGGTTGGGGTTCGCAGTTTCTTGCTGCACGGACGACAAGTTGTTAGCCTCTTGCACCCAGCCAACCCTGTAATGTTTCCTGACAACTTCTCCGTTCCCAGAAGCTTATGTGTATTAAAAGCAGTTTGTTAAAACATGCAAGTTCACGCTCTGGATACCTATGCATGGAATTGTGATGCCAAGTTAGCTTATGTTTTGGGCGTCTCGTTCTCCTGGTCGCTTGGTTGGTAGCAAGCTTTTGATGAGATTCCAGAGGTTCTTTGGGGACGTGGTTTGCAAATGAAGATGCTAAGTGAATGTGAAATGCTGTTGTTGTCTTCTGCAGGGACATCCTGGGATACCTGGCTTCATGGGCCCCCCTGGAAATCCAGGTCCACCTGTAAGATGCTATATCTATCTATCATCTATCTATCTATCTATCTATCTATCATCTATCTACTATATCTATCTATCTATCTATCTATCATCTATCATCATCTATCTAATCTATCTATCTATCTAATCTATCTAATCTATCTAATCTATCTTATCTTATCTATCATCTATCTATCTATCTATCTATCTATCTATCTATCTATCATCTATCTATCATCTATCTATCATCTATCTATCTATCTATCTATCTATCTATCTATCTATCTATCTATCAACTATCAACTATCTATCAACTATCTATCTATCTATCTATCTATCTATCTATCTATCTATCTATCTATCTATCATCTATCTATCCATCTATCATCTATCATCTATCATCTATCATCTATCTATCATCTATCTACTATCTATCTATCTATCATCTATCCATCCCTTTTTCTTTTGCACTGCACCCATCCATCTGGTTATAGACTCAGAAGCAGCAATTCACTGGCCCTCTCTTGTATGTGTGGGAATGTCAAGGATAGTAGGAGATGATATATCAACTACAGTAATTTCTTTCTATAAGACGCACCAGACCATAAGACGCACCTAGTTTTTGGAGGAGGAAAACAAGAAAAAAAATATTCTGAATCCCACCAGCCAGAACAGCAAGAGGGATCACTGCACAGCGAAAGCAGTGATCCCTCTTGCTGTTCTGGCTTCTGGGATAGCTGCGCAGCCTGCATTCACTCCATAAGGCGCACATACATTTCCCCTTACTGTTTAGGAGGGGAAAAGTGAGTCTTATAGAGCAAAAAATACGGTAAATATTATCCTTCCTTCACTCACGCTAGTGAGTCATGTAGCAGAGCACATCCCCCTCAATACAGCAGGAAGCTAGTTTGCAGATTCGTTTGAATCTCTTTAGTTAAGTAATCCAACCCGGCTTGCCCAGATGGCTTATTCCTGGTGTCCCCTTTTAAAAGAAAAAAGACACAAGGGTCTTTCCTTAAAAGTTACAAGACGTTTACTCACATTCAGTTCACAGTATGATCCCTGAAGGCAGGCTTTAGCTAGTAGTTACATAACAAAGTGTGAGTTTATCCCATATGGGGATTGAGCTCATGTGCTGCTGGCTGAGAGCCAGCAGACAGCAAAATGCATTAAGAGAGCAGCATCAAGAGAACAAAATGGCCACAGGAGAGAAGCATGGCCTCAAGAGGAAGATGGCTGTGTGATTTGGCTCTTTTATAGAGGCAGCGAGGGTCACAGTCATCTGCCTGGTCACATGCAGGGGGAGGATGCTTCAGACCAGTGGGACAGGAAGTTATACTGGCTGGCCCTGCCTGTGTCCACTCTAGGGAAACAAGGAATGTTGTATTTGACTGCTTCAATGGATTACATCCCACAGTATGTTGGATTTTGGGGGGCATTATGGAATGCTGATCTCAAATGCATAGCAAAGTTTATGGCCCACCATTTTGGGCTGGTTGTCTTCATTTAAAGAAAGTCCAAAGGCTTGTAAGAGTTGCCTCCATGTTGTTTGAGGAGACTATTTCTGATTCAGAAGCAAGCTGCCATTTTTAATGGCCAGAAATGTCATTTTTTCATTTTATTTAGGGGTCTGAGGGCCCCCCAGGACCTGCAGGACCACTGGGAAACCCTGGAGAAATAGTAAGTCACTATTCAATCTGTCATTATACCCCTGCCCCCCCCCAAAGGAAGGCATCATTTGCCTAAGTGGTCCCATAGTGGATTCTTGGATAAATAAGTAGATGTGGAAAGCATTCCGTGTATCTGTAAGGTTTGAAAGCCACTGAGATACTCAGATGAAGACTAGTGGATTATAAACTCTCAGCCAAATTCTCCATTAATTTAGAAAGATGGTTAAATTCAAAATGTGTCGTTAGTGTGGTGGAACAGGAGGAGTACAGTCGCAATGCCAGAAGAAAAAAAAAATGGTGGTTGGACACACAGAGAGGGCAAAGTATATTTCTAGGTGGCAAAGTGGTGTCCCACATGTTAAGATCTCTAAAAGAAAAATAACAATGTATGTTAATGACAGGAGTCCCGCAAATGGGAGATGAGTACTATATTGGGGTGTGTATATGTGCTTGACCCACTTCCCGCTCTGGCATCACCTATGGGCACTTACCTGACCTCCTGGCAGCAGAGTCATTGCTGCTTACCCAGAGGGAGAATGGGAAGGGCAAAGTGGCAGAGAGGTCAAGAGCCAAATTGGCACTCTTCCTGGTTTATCTGTGCAGTGCTGACCTCCCCTCCTCCTTACCCCTTCCAGTCTCCCTCCCAGTAAACTGCAGTGTTTTTATTGCCAGGAGGTCAGGTAAGTTCTGCTCCCTTCTACACCAACTCTCTCCCCCCCCCCATCCCAAAGGCCTAATCAATACTGAGCATAAATTCAGAAGGCCTTGCTAATGGATTGTTCTTCTGGGGATGTCTCTGCCTGGAAAGCTTATGTGAACATCTCCACATCTGTGTCTCTTTGGCAGGGTAAAGAAGGCCCATCAGGACCTCAAGGACCACCAGGATTGCCTGGACTTCTGGTGAGTTATCCCTGCATTTGTAAACATTGACACTGCAGGGGACTGCAGTGTTCTTGAACCCCTGGCATATTTCAACAGTAAAAAGATTGTGTGGCATACTTTTGTATGTGCCTGACCATTGGTACATCAAGAAGGTCAGGCCCCACCCTATGGAGCACCCTCCCAACAGATGTCAAACAGATAAACTGCTGTGTGATTTTAAAAAGACGTCTGAAGGGAAGTTTTTAATGTGCAATGTTGTGTTGTGTTTTTAATATTTTTGTTGGGAGCGACCCAGAGTGGCTGGGGCAGCATATAAATAATACAACATCATCATCATCATCATCAATGTTTTTTTACACATTGCCCACCCATTCCCCATATGCGGAAATACTAAGATGCTGTGAGTGCATTCTATGCTCGACTTCTCGAGAGATCTCCTGATCTGAATTGGCATGCATAAAAAAAAAATCAATGAAATTAATCCCAGCTTGAACTTTGTGGCACAATTTGTAACAAGAGAGAAAGGGAATATAGGAGAGAAAACATCACAAGAGGGGAGGCAGGGAATAAGCCACAAGACAGAGAAAAACCCATTTTGGAAACAAGGTACAGCTGGCTGTTAGTGGTAGAACCCATGCTTTGCAGGAAGAATTGTTGTTGTTGTTGTTGTTTAGTTGTTTAGTCATGTCTGACTCTTCGTGACCCCATGGACCAGAGCACGCCAGGCACTCCTGTCTTCCACTGCCTCCCGCAGTTTGGTCAAACTCATGCTGGTAGCTTCAAGAACACTGTCCAACCATCTTGTCCTCTGTCGTCCCCTTCTCCTTGTGCCCTCCATCTTTCCCAACATCAGGGTCTTTTCCAGGGAGTCTTCGCTTCTCATGAGGTGGCCAAAGTATTGGAGCCTCAGCTTCAGGATCTGTCCTTCCAGTGAGCACTCAGGGCTGATTTCCTTAAGAATGGATAGGTTTGATCTTCTTGCAGTCTATGGAACTCTCAAGAGTCTCCTCCAGCACCATAATTCAAAAGCATCAATTCTTCGGCGATCAGCCTTCTTTATGGTCCAGCTCTCACTTCCATACATCACTACTGGGAAAATCATAGCTTTAACTATACGGACCTTTGTCGGCAAGGTGATGTCTCTGCTTTTTAAGATGCTGTCTAGGTTTGTCATTGCTTTTCTCCCAAAAAGCAGGATTTTTTTTTATTTTGTCACTGCTGTCACCATCTGCAGTGATGATGGAGCCCAAGAAAGTAAAATCTCTCGCTGCCTTCATTTAATCCCCTTCTATTCGCCAGGAGGTGATGGGACCAGTGGCCATAATCTTAGGCTGTTTTTTTATGTTGAGCTTCAGACCATATTTTGCATTCTCCTCTTTCACCCTCACTAAAAGGTTCTTTAATTCCTCCTTACATTCTGCCATCAAGGTTGTGTCATCTGCAAATCTGAGGTTGTTGATATTTCTTCTGGCAGTCTTAATTCCGGCACCTCCAGGTGTGCACAGAATTCTTCACTGGCGCCACGGCAGTAGCTTTCCCTCCCACCCTGCTGAAATTAGGCTTGAATGAAGCATTCTATTGCAGCCTATAAGCTAGGTTTGCAGAGTGTTTGTGTCTGTGTGTTGTGCCCATGAAAGGTTCTCTGGTTTGCTTAGGTCCCCGTTGACCTATTTGCGACCCCTTGCTCGAGACGTTCTGCAATGTGACTTTGCTTGTTGTTTCACATTGCAGCTAATGAGACATTGGCTGTCTGTTGTTTTCCTGGGTATCGTTCCGTGGAGTTTCCAGCTCAGCCACCTGACAAGCTTGCATATTGTACCTCGTGCTGAGGCACTGTGCTATTTTTAAGGGTGCACCTTATTTTTCTACTGTTTGCATATGTTGCTTTACAGTGCCCTGATACTTGTTGAGATGATCTATAAATTTCATTTATCAATGTGTTAGGAAACTGACTTGCAGTATTTGGGACGCTTATCCACAATAATGAATCTACAATATTTGCTCCTAAAGAAACAAACATTGTATACATTCATAGAATCATAGAATCATAGAGTTGGAATAGACCACAAGGGCCATCGAGTCTAACCCCCTGCCAAGCAGGAAACACCATCAGAGCACTCCTGACATATGGTTGTCAAGCCTCTGCTTAAAGACCTCCAAAAAAGGAGACTCCACCACACTCCTTGGCAGCAAATTCCACTGTCAAACAGCTCTTACTGTCAGGAAGTTCTTCCTAATGTTTAGGTGGAATCTTCTTTCTTGTAGTTTGGATCCATTGCTCTGTGTCCGCTTCTCTGGAGCAGCAGAAAACAACCTTTCTCCCTCCTCTATGTGACATCCTTTTATATATTTGAACATGGCTATCATATCACCCCTTAACCTCCTCTTCTCCAGGCTAAACATGCCCAGCTCCCTTAGCCGTTCCTCATAAGGCATCGTTTCCAGGCCTTTGACCATTTTGGTTGCCCTCCTCTGGACACGTTCCAGTTTGTCAGTGTCCTTCTTGAACTGTGGTGCCCAGAACTGGACACAGTACTCCAGGTGAGGTCTGACCAGAGCAGAATACAGTGGCACTATTACTTCCCTTGATCTAGATGCTATACTCCTATTGATGCAGCCCAGAATTGCATTGGCTTTTTTTGTATCTCTAATCTTGACTACTTACTGTTGCTTCACTCTTAGGGTATTTCTGGAAAGGATGGCAAAGATGGAAAGCCAGGAGCTCCTGGAGAACCAGTAAGGAGATGAACTTTACATATTTTCCAATTTGTTATTATCTTTCCAAGACAACAAGTGTGGTGTAGTGGTCAGAGTGTTGGGTTAGGACCTGGGAGCCATGAGGCCACTATTGGCTGAGATGCTGTGATGTCATAGAATGTGTTGCTTACTTCTGAGTGAAGAAAGATTCTTATATAAAATGAAGTCAAACTGCATTTTAGGAAATATATGGGTGGGGGGTGGATATTGAAGATCCTCTGCTCCCCCCACCCAGGGTCTAACTTTAAATAGCATTTACTTTTAAATGACCATTCACATAGATTTGTGAATTTTATCACATCGAGCTTGATCCTGAGGCACCCACATGTTAGAGATCATTCTCTCTTGCCAGGCTATAAGTCTGCTTTGTTTCTTATAGGGCAAACAAGGGGAGCCAGGGCTACCAGGACCAGAGGGAGCAAGAGGATTGCCGGTAAGTCCAGCTGAAGGCAACCATGGTCCATTAAATATGTCCTTTTCCACCAGGAATCTTTGGAGGAGGGGGCAGGTGCATATTTCTCCATTAGCTAGCATGAAATATACTAGCTGAGAAGCTTGGTTTTCCCTCAGCAAGAATGATGCAAATGCTCATTGAAGGCTAAATTCTATTTATGGAGAAAACAAAGGTATTTTCTTATAGAGGAGGGGTCTGTGCACATCCTCATCATGCCTCAAAAGTAATTTATTAAGATCAGCGTGTTTCAGATAGTACACGGGTAAAAGGTAAAGGTAAAGGGACCCCTGACCATTAGGTCCAGTCGTGGCCGACTCTGGGGTTGCGGCGCTCATCTTGGTTTATTGCCCAAGGGAGCCAGCGTACAGCTTCCGGGTCATGTGGCCAGCATGACTAAGCCGCTTCTGGCGAAACCAGAGCAGCACACAGAAATGCCGTTTACCTTCCCGCCAGAGCAGTACCTATTTATCTACTTGCACTTTGACATGCTTTCAAACTGCTAGGTTGGCAGGAGCAGGGACTGAGCAACGGGAGCTCACCCTCTCACTAGTGGCTATGGTGGCTCATTTCCCAGAAGTAATGTACCATATTGAGCATTAACTCTGGAGGCATATACAACCGTATCTCTGAAGTCGCACGCCTTGTGAGTTGAATGTTTTGGCTCCCAAATGCCACAAACCTAGAAGTGAATGTTGTGGTTTGCAAATGTTCTTTGGAACCCGAACGTCCACCGTGACTTCCATGGCTTTCAATTGGCTGTAGGAGCTTCCTGCAGCCAATCAGAATCCATGCCTTGGTTCCTGAACATTTTGGAAGTCAAACAGCCTTCTGGAATGAAACAATGTTGGTTCAGTATACCTGAAGGAGCATCTCCACCCCATCGTTCTGCCCAAACACTGAGGTCCAGTGCCGAGGGCCTTCTGGTGGTTCCCTCGCTGCGAGAAGCCAAGTTATAGAGAACCAGGCAGAGGGCCTTCTCAGTAGTGGCACCTGCCCTGTGGAACACCCTCCCACCAGATGTCAAAGAGAAAAACAACTACCAAACTTTTAGGGAAGCTTTTAATGTTTAATAGGCTATTGTATTTTAATATTCTGTTGGAAGCCGCCCAGAGTGGCTGGAGAAACCCAGCCAGATGGGCGGGGTATAAATAAATTATTATTATTATTATTATTATTATTATTATTATTATTGGCCATGAAAATTTGTGGCCAAGGCTTTTAAAGACTCTGTCTGAAAAGAAAGAGGCATATTGGTTGCCAGATGTGAAATATTATTTCCAGCTCTCCTACCCCATTGCCTTGAGCTCCATGGTGGAAGAAAGCTGTAACTTAGAAGGCCCTTTAAAACGCATATAAGGAATAACCTTTTATGTATCTCTCCATTTCACCTTTCAGGGTTTTAAGGGACCGAGAGGAGACGCAGGACCACCTGGCTCAAGGGTGAGCAATGCACTGGACCTTCAGTTTGACTCAAACAGTGGTTGGGATGGGCAGAGTCGCCCACAAGAAGATCTCTTCTATCACCAGTGTTGAGTACTTCAGGGGTAATGGCTTCATAGTTAACATAGATGGCTGAAGCTTCATTGTTACCAGGACTGGAGTCAAGTCCTGTCAATGACCCTATCAATACCTGCTCATAAATTGAGTCCAGTTTTGGGACAGCCATCTGTGGAAGTTCAATTCACATATTTGAGTCATTAGGAATCTTTATGGAACTTCCATATTGTTCTAAACTCTAATTTTCTCCCTCCCACCCTTGTCTGTTGTAGGGAGAACCCGGTCCATCGGGGCCCCCTGGCCGCGAAGGGCAACCTGGAAAAGATGTAAGTGTGCCACCAAGGCTTCAATAAGAGCTCTTATGGTTCTGTACATGATGGGGGGGGGTTATTAGGGTCTGAGCTGAAATGAAATACTGCCACAACTCCGAAACGTTGACTTTACATCATTCCAAGTCCACGTTTCAAAACCTGAAATTTCAAGAAGTACATGGAAGTGGTAAATGAGAATGGGTTGGCCCCATACCATTTTACAGGGGCATTCACAGAAGGTATGTGTGCTCTCTGCTAGGGAGAGGCTGAAGTTTTTCTTTTTTGGCATCTCTGGAACAAAACATAGCAGACAATGCTGCCATGAGAACATGCTTGATATAATAGGGATGAATTTCCTCTCAGAATTAGGCCATCCCTGTTTTGTGTTTGATTCGCTTTCCTCTTTGGTTCTATTACCATCTTGCCCCTTGATTTTAATAAGATTCTAGCTTTTTGTTATTATCTTGGTTACCTTTCAGGGTGAAATGAGTCAGTCCTCGCTCACAAGTTGGACAGTATATCCAGCTTGCAACTGACTTCCTTTCTCATCTGTAAACATGTTAAAGTACACCTCATCCAGACAGGCGAGCCACTCGTTGACTATGATGATTATAGGGGCACTGGTGGTGCTGTGGTCTAAACCACTGAGCCTCTTGGGCTTGCTGATCGGAAGGTCGGCGGTTCGAATCCCTGTGACGGGGTGAGCTCCCGTTGCTCTGTCCCAGCTCCTGCCAACCTAGCAATTGAAAGCACGCCAGTGCAAGCAGATAACTAGGTACCGCTGTGGCGGGAAGGTAAACGGCGTTTCCGTGCACTCTGGTTTCCATCACGGAGTTCCATTGCACCAGAAGCTGTGTAGTTCTGCTGGCTACATGACCTGGAAAGCTGTTTGTGCTCAAATGCCGGCTCCCTTGGCCTGAAAGCTAGATGAGTGCTACACCCCATAGTCACATTTGACTGGACTTAACCGTCCAGGGGTCCTTTACCTTTATTCTGATTATAGTGTTTTGATGATCATAATGAAGCAGTGTTTTCTTTCCTTTTATTGGTTTTTTTTACTTGCACATTGCTTTGATATTCCATGTGATTAGCAATTTAGAAATGACTCTTTCTCATCCCAGCCTCTTTTACTCTTGTGCTGCAGGGGGATCCGGGCCCTGCAGGACCCCAGGGCCCACGTGGGCTCAGAGGAATCGCGGTGAGTTGTTTCTCCCTATGGCTTTTGGGTAATATGTGCGAAACATCCCACTGGGTCCCAGCGGAGTTGTCTAAGTGGTACAAGGGACTCTGGAGGGATGAGGGGAGAGGGAGGAAATGAATCTGGCATTTCTGAACATGAAAAGTGAAATTTACTGTTTGAGCCTCTTAGGGAAAACAATCCAATGTACGCATGACTTTGTGCACAAACCAGAATTGCACTCATTGTGCAAATGTATGCATAACCCAGTGTGGAAATGTTTCCAATTGTAGGTCTTTTGTCTCTTCTTCCCAAGTTCCATTTCATTTTCTTTTCTTTTCTTCCATTTCACTTTTAATTCGTATACTGCCTTCCTATATTACTATACACAAGGAAGTTTAAAGCAACAAAATAAACAAGAACACTAATAATAATAATAATAATAATAATAATAATAATAATAATAATAATAATAATATATTTATACCCCACCCATCTGGCTGGGTTTCCCCAGCCACTCTTGGCGGCTTCCAACAAAACACTAAAATACAATAATCTATTAAACATTAAAAGCTTCCCTAAACAGGGCTGCCTTTAGATGTCTTCTAAAAGTTTGGTAGTTATTTTTCTCTTTGACATCTGGTGGGAGGGCGTTCCACAGGGCGGGTGGACTCAGAATGGACTCTTAGAGCAATCTGGCCCAGTACAGAAAGTCGTAATAAAACATAACTTAAAAATGGCACAACTTATATCAAATAAAGTAACATTCAATAATCTAGTAGAATATAATAGCACACAATAAAATCAACTCTCAAAACATCAGCAAATAATAATTAAACAGAGATTCACTCTAAACAATTACAATGAATAATTACTAAACTACGATCAATAAAAATAACTGCAAGTCACAATGCATAAAATGCCACAATGCTTACAAAACCATGTAATTGAGAAACAAATTGAGAAACGAAGACACAAAACTTATAAAATTATTTTTTAAAGTTCTTAAAATGTTCTTAAAAAGACTACTAACTGTTTTTTCCCCTTCCGCCAGGGCAAGAGTGGACCCCCAGGCCCCCCAGGAGAAGCAGGCTCTCCCGGTAACCCAGTAAGTACAACATTTGTTGTCCCTTACTCATTACAGGGACGCAGGTGGCGCTGTGGGTAAAACCTCAGTGCCTAGGGCTTGCCGATCGCATGGTCGGCGGTTCGAATCCCCGCGGTGGGGTGAGCTCCCGTCATTCGGTCCCAGCTCCTGCCCACCTAGCAGTTCGAAAGCACCCTTAAGGGCAAGTAGATAAATAGGTACCGCTTTATAGCGGGAAGGTAAACGGCGTTTCCGTGTGCTGCGCTGGTGCTGGCTTGCCAGAGCAGCTTCGTCACACTGGCCACGTGACCCGGAAGTGTCTCCGGACAGCGCTGGCCCCTGGCCTCTTAAGTGAGATGGGCGCACAACCCTAGAGTCGGACACGACTGGCCCATACGGGCAGGGGTACCTTTACCTTTTTACTCATTACAAGCAGTGTGGTGTAGTGGTTAGAGTATTGGACTAGGAGCTGGGAGACCAAGGTTCACTTGGCCATCTTACTGCCTCTCAGCCCAACTGACATCATGGGGTTGTCATGGGGATTATATGAGGATGGGGAGAACTATGTATGACATCTTAGAGAAAAAAGGTGAGATACAAATGAAATAAATGAATGAATGAAGCAGGATGAGTGGTTGTTACATGCTGTGATTTATTGCCAAATGGAGAAGAAAGAATGGTGTGCTTTCTCCATGGGATATATTGAAATCAGACCAAGCTGGCAGCCTTCTAGAGAAGAAATGTGCAACTGGCTGAGAACATCAAATGCTTGGAAAGTGTCCAGTATGGATCTGGCAGGCTTCCATTTCAGGAAGTTGGAGGGCAAGCATTAGCTCAGCTGAAATGTGGGGTTCTGGGAAATGACAGGTCATATCCAGGTGACTGAATCCAACAAGCCCCTTTTGGAATCAAGTAGTCCTTTGACAAGGCTTCAAGAAAGGTGAACCGTATGAAGGCATGCAGAGAATCCTGTTTGTCATTCTCTCATCACTTTATTTGAGCCATATCTGCAGACCCATCAATTTCTTATCAGCAAAAGGGGCTGCATCTGAATGACCAATAAACAGGATCATCTTCTTTGGCGATCACTCATAGCCGAGTAAGATTGTCTTCCATAAACACAGTTTTAACAATGAGTCTGTAAGTGACTGTGGAGGCCAATTCTAGATCCACACATCCTTCCACAGTGGGGACATTGGTTTCTGGGCGGGAGTAGATCACGGTGTGGATTTGCCAAGCGTGTCTTCTTCTTAGAATGATTCTCCCTTGCATCCTGAGTTTGAATATCTTCAAAGCCCATGACACCTTTGGTAAAGGCTGTTCTCCAATTGGAGCGCTCACAGGCAAGTGTTGGTGTTTATACTACATTTTTTAAGATTTGCCTTGAGACAGCCTATAAACCTCTTTTGTTGACCACCAGTATTAGGCTTTCCATTTTTAAGTTGGGAATAGAGTAGTTGCTTTGGAAGACAATAATCAGGCATCCGCACAACATGAACAGTCCAACGAAGTTAATGTTGAAGAATCATTGCTTCAACACTGGGGATCTTTGCTTCTTCCATTACAGTAGTATTAGTTCGCCTGTCTTCCCAAGTGATAGAGTGGAATAGTCATCCCTTGCTTGTGACTAGCCATCATGCAATCTGTGATTTGTCTGTAGGTCCTCCCACATCTTTAATGATACTGATCAGAATATCAACCAGCATTTGTTTCTTTCTTTATTCTTTTTTCTTCTTCTTCGTATTCCCAGGGTCCCAAAGGAAGCAAAGGAGAAACCGGCAGTGCAGGACTCCCTGGATTCATCGGGCCGCGAGGACCTCCTGTAAGCAGCAAACCAATTTTGGTCACACACTGTAGACAGAACTAATAATAGGATCTCATTTTGTCTGTAATTGCTCAGTGTCACCCGCTAGAACTCTGTGAAGGAGGCTGCAGGAGCCCAAAGCCCAAAGGGAATTTCACCAAGTGGCGCTGGGTTATCAGAAGTAGCTTCTGACTGTGTGGCTCTTATCCTTTTTGTGCTTTCTATTTCACAGGGAGAACCAGGTGAAAAGGGCATCCCAGGGAAAGAGGTGTGTGTTTTGACGTCTTTGTTAGATGACATGAAACAAGAGCACAACTCCCTTTTGTTGTTCTTCCTTAATTCTCTGCGTGCACTTTCCCCAGGTGCAAAACTTCTTTAAATCTCTCCAAATTGCTTTTCCTCTTGGTTTTGGATGGGTGGGAGGTTCTATTACAACAGGGGAAGGGTCTTGGGGTTCAAATTTGGCCCTGTGGGCATCTCTATGTGGCCTTGTGACTCTCCCCTTCCCCAACCACACCTTTACAAACCCTACTTCTCCCCATAAAAATGCTAGTCCATATGACACACACACTCTCCAATTTAATCTGAATTTGTTTTTGGAGGGTGGGAAGAAATTTGATAAGTTAAAAAAAAATTACCAGTGATCTGTTTGCAGTATCTCAATGATCCACTTGCAAATTAAGCCCCTTCTGGAAGCACCAAAAGTAGCAACATTATATTTTCTTCATTTTTTTTAAATTGGCTCTTCACATTTCAGACCTCTTTATTTCCTTGCAGGGCACTCCAGGGAAGCCAGGTGGTGTTGGAGACAAAGGTGACAGGGTAAGCTGGAGAGCTTCACGAATGTCGATGTTGAGCAATGTTGGGGAAGTGCCCAGGGCAGTCTGGGTGATGCTGCCAGAAATCATTTCCTTAATGCACGAGAGATGGGCAAGACACCTGTGGCTTACATCAGGCTTGCTCAGAAATAAGTGGAGCAATATCCCCTATAACTGAAGGTTAAGATTTGGCATATCTCCAAGCCAACCCAGAGTCAACCAGCTTGACAGCTTGCAAATATCTCAGGTCCCTGGCCACCCAAATGTCTGTTTCTTTCTTGGTCCTGGGAAGCTTTTGAGATATGCTAGCTGCCTGGACAAAAAACATACTTATGGAGAAAAGCCTACTGGGACAAGATGGACCTCTGAAGGGTAGTCTTCCCTCCCATGAGCATTTCTTTTTTCAGGCATAGCCTGTTTCAATCTCCCCCTTTCAGTCTAATGGAGCAATATCACAACCTTGTCCACAGCCCATCCATCTGGCACACTTTGCAAAGCTCTTCACTTAAGGCTCTGTTCTTTTCTTCCAACTCTGCAGTTCTCTGATTCTATTGTAGTTGAGATTCCTGCATTTCCAGGGGTTGGGCGATCCTGTCGATCACTTCCAACTCTACCATTCTTTGATTCTATGCTGTTTTTATCTGACAGGGGGATCCTGGCACTAAAGGTGAAAAAGGCACAGCTGGAGAGAAAGGTCCACCTGGTGATCCTGGGATTCCTGGGCGCAAGGGACACACTGGATTAATGGGTCAACCGGGACCACCAGGGGACACAGGGCAGTCTGGACCCCCTGGTCCTCCAGGACAACCTGGATTTCCTGGGCCTAGGGTGAGTCGTGTTAAAACTGGATTTTAGGAGAAGGTATAAGACAACATTTTAGTTTTCTGTCAGTTATGTCAATCGTGTTTTTTAAAAAGAGAAAGAGGCATTTACACACACATTCAAAGAAGAAGAAGAGGGGCCACAGCTTCGCATATGTTAATGCATATTGATGCAACTTTAGAAATGCATACTATAATTTAAATAGGAAGTATACGGCAACAGTGGGGGGACTACCTTTGAAGGTGAATCGGGGGCTACAACTAATCCAGAATGTGTCGGCTAGACTGGTGACTGGAAGAGGCTGCTGGGACCATATAACACCAGTCCTGAAAGACCTGCATTGGATCCCAGTACGCTTCCAAGCACAATTCAAAGTGTTGGTGCTGACCTTTAAAGCCCTAAATGGCATTGGCCTGATATACCCAAAGGAGCGTCTCCACCTCCATTGCTCAGCCATTGCTCTGAAGTCCAGCTCCAAGGGCCTTCTGGCAGTTCCCTCACTGCAGGAAGTGTGGTTACAGGGAACCAGGCAGGGGGCCTTCTTGGCAGTGGCACCCCTCCCATGGAATCCCCTCCCACTATATGTCAAGGAGATAAGTAACTATGCAACCTTTCATAGAAATCTGAAGACAGCCCTGTATATGGAAGTTTTCAATGTTGGATGTTTTATTATGCTTTTATATTTGTAGGAAGCCACCCACGGTGGCTAGGGCAACCCAGTCAGATGGGTGGGGTACAAATAATAAAATTGTTGTTATTATTATAAGTACAGTGCATCTCAACATAGTGGGGAAAACTGGGGCCAGGGGACCCATGTGCTTGCCTAGCCTATTCCCATGGTGTTTCTAATTGTTCACTGGCAACTTTGAGATCCCTATTGCTCTCTTGCAACTGGATTGAAACTGGGCAGCCCTTAAGCTAAATGAATGTGCTCTATAAAGAAGGACACATGAGCATCCTAAAAGGGACTTGCATCCATGTACTGTCAAGAGTCCCTCTACCCTTAACAGATTGCTGGTAACAGTGATGGTGACCTTAACAATAAGAAAAGATCATTTTCTGTTGACATTGACTCATGATTATTGGCCTCAAGCTCCCCTACAAACAAAAACAAAAAACCCTTCTAGAATTAATTTTTCATGAGCATACACTGGGGAAAAATATTAAGTTGCACCAATGATTATGAGGTTGTTTTTTATTTAAAAATATAACAGAGTATTTTTGGAGATCCGTGCAATTGCCATTTTTCTGCTAATTGGAAAATAAGGACATCTATTACCTTGAAAGGTTCCCGAGGCTTTCTTCAAGTTGAAAATGCAATATATGGAGATAATTTCCACACTTGTTCAGTCCTAGTCCTAATATAACAGGACTTGCATTAAGCACTGTTCAGCTAGTAAGGGCAGTAGAAGAATGAAAAACTCATCTATCCAAATCTGCACAGAAAAGATTACAGGCAATTAGCATGTTATTACTTGAGCTGCAATTTCAAGAGGAAAATGGAGGTGTGTTCCAGGTCAGCTTCACACTGGAATTTGCAGAAAAGAAATTCCTCAAGTCTCCCTATCACATAAGCCACAAATATTGTTGGAACATTGAACTCTTCCTTCCTTCCTTAGGGGGACACTCCATCAGTGGAAACTCTGCGAAGGCTCATCCAAGAAGAGCTAGGAAAACAACTTGATGGTGAGAATGATTACAAAGTGACTGAGATACCCCCTACATGTATAATATGGTTGCAAGAGACCTAGATGTGGACGTGGGAATCCAGACAGTTAAGGAGAAACTAAAATAGTATATATATATATAGAGAGAGAGAGAGAGCGCAACTAGACCTGGACTGAGATGGTTCAGCCAAGATTGAGGATGATTTTCAGCATATGGGTTTATGAAATGGACCAAAAACGTCTTGCTTAAAAAAAAGAATTCATCTCACTACCACTTGTGCTCCAAGACTTCCCTTTCCTTCCCTGTCCTCCACCATACCCCATTCACCCTCAAAATCTTCTTAAGGGAATTGGGGCAGCCTCCAGGGAAGGCTATAGGGCAGGAAGAGAGAAAGTCAAATTCCTGTTCCCTGAAGCTGCATGTTCACTTTGATTCAATACAGAGTTCAACATCCTGAGAATTATAACTTTTGTTGTTGTTAAAAGAATAAAGTTTCTAGTACTACATTTGGACAGGTTTTCCAGTAGTTTTAGGTGAGGCTTTAGTACCTTTTATATTACTAACCTCTTGACATGACCCTGAAAATCAAACTAAATAGTGAAAAAAGGGGAACTATTGCAAATATCTACAGGTCACTGAATTAAGCTTTCCTGGTGCACAGTTTTGAAAATGAAACACAGTATTAAACTGAGTATCAAGAGCCCAATTTATAGTGCATCCTAAAAGGACTAAGGACAAGAATGTAGAATGTGGTTTTGTCCAGGAGCCCCAAGGATTTCTTAGCTCAGCATTCGTGGAACAGGGAAGTTATTTCTCTGGTCATTGGCTCCAACATTCCCTCTTCTTTTTTCCAGACCCCCCAGGCAAAATAACTTTCTCTTTTTTTTCTGCAGCCAGACTGCCCTACCTCATAAGCCAGATGCAGCCAGCCCACGTCAAAGCACCTCAAGGTAGACCAGGGCCTCCAGGAGAACCTGGTAAGGAAGGTCCTCCAGGCAGAGGAGGTCCTCCAGGAGAACCTGGCAGGCCTGGACAGCCTGGTTCAGAAGGACCAGCAGGACCGATGGGCCCCAAAGGTGAGCGAGACTTAAGTACGGTGAGCAGAGACTGAGCTGAGATGGAGAACTCAGAATTAATATTTGCAAACAGCTGGAACAAGAAGAGAGTTTCTGCAACAGGAAATGATGCATAATGACATTCTAAAGCTAGGTCAGTCTTGGAAAAACAAGGTGTTGTTGGCACCTGTCTGTCTTGAGAGACTCCAGGAGTGAAGTCAAACCACTGGAGAATCACAGCGCCTGCTGTGGCTGCAGAGACCAGTAACACCAAAGTGACCTCCCTGGGGCACAAGCCTAGGCAGTGTGTATGGAGGTTCTGGGCTGCCCACACTCCAAAACCCCCTCTCAGCCTTGCTGATGTGGTCAAGAGGAAAGCAGAGCAATATGTTGGGCACCAGCTTGGTTGCAGGTGTTGTCATCATCATCATCGTCATTTTATTTGTATACTGCCTTTCCACAGTTAGAACAGAGCTAAAGGCAGCTTACAATATGAAAAGATTTATAGTTACAAACATAGCAAAGTATTCATAAAAATAAATAAAACACATCAAAAACTACATAACCAAACTGAACCATTTCCACATAAAAATAAAGATACAAAAATGAGAGTTTTAGAGTTTGGATTTGATATCCCGCTTTATCACTACCCAAAGGAGTCTCAAAGCTGCTAACATTCTCTTTTCCCTTCCTCCCCCTCAACAAACACTCTGTGAGGCGAGTGGGGCGGAGAGACTTCAAAGAAGTGTGACTAGCCCAAGGTCATCCAGCAGCTGCATGTGGAGGAGCGGAGATGCAAACCCAGTTCACCAGATTACGAGTCCACCGCTCTTAACCACTACACCACGCTGTCTATCAACAACAGCAAAAACTCCTGACAAAACTTCCCCCAAAATACCCCAGTCCTTGCTGGGCAGCAGCAGTTCTTATAAAGCCCTGGGCCAGGTGGAGAGAGGCAGGATAGATAGATAAACTTTATTCACATTAGCCAACGGCCATAGCAACATAAAACAAGCATTATATACAATTAAAAAGACAACAATGGGTAAAAAGGGCAATTAAAAAGACAACAATGGGTAAAAAGGGCAGGAATGGGGCCCTCTGGTTCCCAGCAGGTCAGATTTCCAGAAGGAGGCATGGAGGATGCCATCCAACTGTCTTAGGGACCTCAGTCTAGATTTGTGTAGAGTTTACTCCCTAGCCTTTTCTTCTCCAGAAGATGTCCGGCAGGGCATTATTTCCATGGCATTTTCACACCCTAAAATGTATGCAGTAAATGGACGTAAGTGCAATCAAGCTCAATGGGGCTTACTGTATAGGATTACTCTCTTACTGTCCATTTTTAACAACAGGAAAGTATAAACCTCATAAAGACAAGTATTTGTTTCTTTTTAAGTCCAAAAGCTTTTAGCTCATTATAACAGAGTAGTGAGTGTTAACATGCTGGAGAGTAGAATGGGTCCTAGTCAGGTTCCTCTTCCTTTTAATCTTCTGAACTCTGCTGCTCAAATTTTGTTTTGTTCTCCCCACCAGGTGAGAGAGGAGACAAAGGAGAGAAAGGAGATGCTGGTGTTGGCCAGAGGGGAGAAATTGGTCCCCCAGGAATTCCAGGTGAGTGAAGGGATGAGCAGATTTGACTTGGCATGATAGAATGCAGCATTGTCAGGGACTGGCAGGACTCCAGAGAGTGTGGGGCAGAGGCAGGCAACCAGGAGAGGAGACTAGTAATTTATACCTGAAAATGCGTCTCCACCCCCATCGTTCTGCCCGGACACTGAGGTCCAGTGCTGAGGGCCGTCTGGCAGTTCCCTCGCTGAGAGAAGCGAGGTTACAGGGAACCAGGCAGAGGGCCTTCTTGGTAGTGGCACCCGCTCTGTGGAACGCCCTCCCACCAGATGTCAAAGAGAACAACAACTACCAGACTTTTAGAAGACAGCTGAAGGCAGCCCTGTTTAGGGAAGCGTTTACTGTTTATTAAATTATTGTAGTTAAATATTCTGTTGGAAGCCACCCAGAGTGGCTGGGGAAATCCAGCCAGATGGGTGGGGTATGTATGTATGTATGTATGTATGTATGTATGTATGAATAAATGAATGAATGAATGAATGAATGAATGGGGCTTGATGCTGCCCACAACACAAGAGCCAGGGCAAGGGAACAGAGTTAGGGCAGTCTGAGACAGAGGAAGGCACAGTCAACAGATGGGTCAGTAGACTCCACATCTTCCCTTGCCCCTGCTGTCTCCTAGAATCAGGAGAGACTTATAGTGGGAAGAGCAGCAGTGACTGCCAAGCAGGAGAAGTCTCATGTTGCAGGAGCGCGACCTGTCAAGGGAGGGTATATAAGCCAGCAGAAGGATGGGGTTGTCCCTGTTGCTGCAGTTGCTCTGCAAGGCTTAGACTTGTTGACAGCTGCCTAGAGGCTAGAAGTGTGTCTCTGTGTTTGTCCAGAGCACTGTAGAAGCTGTTAGAATTCCTGCTCCATGATTGCAGTCATGGGATTTTTGCCTATCACATGACGGTGTATGTTTTGACTCCACAAAGTGGGAAGTGACGGAGACAGGATGTTTGTGTTATTGTGTTCCGTGAAGTGGGACTATTGTCCTTTGTTCTTTCTCTTTGCTGTCTGATGCTAGAGAGACAGGGAGCCATGTTGCAGTGCTCCGTGTGTGTTTATATGTAAATAGATTAGCCAAAATGCTGAGTTGCTGAGGTCTGTTACGCAAGCTGCACAAACTCTGCAGATCCCTAAGTGTGCTGATGTCTGTTGGCATCAGTTGCTGTGATATTTGGGCTGAAGAAAGCTTTTGAAGTTCCCGAATGATCGACCAGAAGGGAAAGAACATTCCAGTTGGGTATGTGTCTCTGCCAGGGTCCTACTCGAGTGTAGGACAAGCTCCTGACAGAAGCTGCAGTGGGTGTTTCTCTTGTTGGTGAAAAAGTTTACTATCACACATGTGCCTTCCTTATCTTGGATGGGTCATGAGATGCACATGCCAATCTGGTACCCATCAGACTTTTCATTATGAAGATGCTGCCATGGCTGGCTTTGGCCCAGCTTTGTTTTCAACCACCTTTAGATAACAGCTCATTTTGCAGGTGAAGCTGTCTTTTTTTCTTAGCCTGACCATCCAAACACCGGCGCTATTTGGTCAGGCTGGCAGCAACGTGGCAGTGATGCTTACCCACAATGCTTTGTTCCCTAGGTGTGCCGGGTGAACCTGGCTATGGCAAAGATGGGATGCCAGGATCGCCAGGCCCCCAGGGCGAAGCGGGCGTTCCTGGACTGATGGGTCCCCAGGGGCCACCAGGAGCCAATGGACAATGTGACCCCTCTCAGTGTGCTTACTATGCAAGCCTGGCTGCCAGGCCCAGCAACGTCAAGGGGCCTTAGAAGGCAAGGCCCCAAAGCCCATGGACCTCCTATGGACCTACGTCTGAAACTTGAAGCAAGCAAGGAAGTTGCGAGGTCTCACCTGTTTTCCCTGCTTCTGTTTCTTTTCGAGAGGCCTTGTAGACTATTAAAACCATCCAATGCTGCCGGTCGGTCAAGTTTATGATAAATAAGAAGTTATAAATTGCTATTCTTTTATGAGGTGAAAAGTGTTCTTTGTTTTGCTTTTGTTTTCTCTAATATCAGGGCAAATTCAAAGTTGTTTTTAAAAGAAGGTTTTTTAAAATATATATATATAAATATTGTCAATGAAGTATAGAAAGAATCCCTGTTAGAGCTGAAAAAGAAGACATTTTGGCTGTTGATTTTTTTAAAAATTCTTATTATTATCATCTCTGAAGGCTAAGCTAGGGGCACAGTAGAGACCTGGAAGTGAACAATGTGACAGAAAGAGGTCGCATACTGGCTGGATAAGTCATAAGTGGCAGCGGGAGATTAGGAGCAACGATGTAAATTTGTACACCCATTACAATCAGTTTCTGGAACAGGATATTTACTTAGCTGGAGGTACCACCTGTCTGTCTAAAGATCATAGATGTAATTATTCAGGGCTTTGTTTAGCCCAAGTTGTAAGGCAGAGGGACTTGCTAATATTAAACGGTATGATAGAGAGAGGGAATATACCCACTTTATAAAGCATGGAGGCAGTGTGATAGATTATATTGCGATCTTACAATTTGCATATAAGTTTGTCATTAGGAGCCTCAGATTCTCCTTGGTCCATCTAGACAGCATTTCTTGCTCTGTCAGGGAGCAGCTGCCAAGCATTTCCATCAAGCGTCTGTCCCAGCACAATCTGGGACTGACCCTGCTTCCTGCATGCAAAACAGTAGCTCTATCACTGAGCCCTTCCTCTAAGAATAAAATAAGACTCTAGTCTTCATGGATTTGAATATGGGATCTAATTAAATGTGGACGTAGGAATCTGCCTTCTGTCAAGTCTCGTCGTTGGTCCATCTTGCTTAGAATTGTCTATGGTGGCTGGTAGCAGGTCACCATTTCAGACAGGGAGCCTGTCCCAGGAGATGTCATCACCTCAGACCTTCTACATGCAGCGCAAATGTTCTACCACCTGATCTACAGCTCTCCCCTTACAGGCCTTGTCAACTGCCCATTCACCTTCCTATACATTTCTCCCTGGCCACCTGCTTTTCTCACCCACGTCTGAAGGTTTCAGCTGCGGGGGGATGTCTAGGGTGAAGGGAAAGTGGCTGGCAGGAGAAGGGGGAGTAAAGTACCACTTTTCCCTGTGCGTTTCTTCTGTACCTCTTCCGTTTTCCAGTGGTTAAGCAATGGCCCATGAATCAAAGAATCAGGTCTGTAACTGAAAATCTGTCTTTGCCCTCATCCTCTCCTAAATATTTCTTGCTTTATTTTCATCCGAGTCTCCCCAGCACACCTGCATCCAGTCATTATTAAACAAAATGACAGAGGAAAAGCCTTTTTTTTTTAAACCGCCCTGAGACCTCCGGGTATATAAATTCAATAAATAACAAAATAAATAATACATAAAAGTGAGGGGATATATGTAACAAGTATTTGCTTCTTCAGCAAAATGTATCAGTCCAAACCTAATGTTTTGCCTTGATTTGGCTCAATTCCCCAAGGCTCAGGGTGAGTGGGTAACACTGTAAATTGGTTATTTTGTGAGCTGAAAAAACACACATTTTAATAGTGCAATCCTTGACTTGTTTGCTCAGAAGTCAGTCCCACTGCAGTCCTACCTGTGATCCTCGAAGAATGAACTTGGGATATTAGGACTGCATCTTTAATATCACATACCACAGCATATTGGAAGATTTTCCTGAAGCAGTGAGATTGTTGGCACCCATCTGTCTTGGGAGACAATGGAGGAGTCAAGCTGTTGGAAGGTTGCAGAGCCTGCTGTGGCTGTTGAGACCGATACAGGAGAGACATGTTTTGTTGCAGCTGGGGAAGATGAAGGTGTTGGGTTGTGCTGCTGTAGATACACCATGGCTTCTTCTCTCCGCACCCCTCCCAGTGGTCATTCCTCCTCTGGTCACTGCTATGGATGCACAACCTGTCTGTCTCCAGGCACTGTGGTCTTCTGTGAGGGATTCCCACATGGTGGGGTTGAAGTTGCCAGCCTTCATGTTATGTTTGCAGACGTCTTTGTAATGCAGAGTTGGTCTGCCAAAGGGCCTGGTATCTGAATCCAGGTCCTTGTAGAGCAGGCATAGGCAAACATGGCCCTCCTGATGTTTTGGGACTACAACTCCCATCATCCCTAGCTAACAGGACCAGTGGTCAAGGATGATGGGAATTGTAGTCTCAAAACATCTGGAGGGCCAAGTTTGCTAATGCCTGTTGTAGAGCACGTAAAGCAGAGAAATAGCTGGCATTAATTTTGCTGGCTGGGTGGTTGTGGTTGGTAGAGGAAACCATTCCAGCCGAAGTTGAATTCCAATGCTGGAATTAACCTCAGAACTGCCTGGGTGGGATCAGAGCATCCCTGCGCTGGGGCGCTGCAATCAGGATTGCATCCGGGATGCTGAGAGAAGATATAGTCAATGGGAAATCTGCCAGGTCAATTCCACAGCTCTAGGAAGATGCAATGCTGCTTGATTCTTGATCCATTAAATTCTGACTGTCAGCTCACCAGACCCCCACTGCAGGCAGATAATCATTCCCAGTTTGGGTACCTAAGATCCTTTTGGAAAAATATATAAACTGGAAATACTGAATCTGAAACCTCATGCATGCAAAGCCATTGTTCTATAATGGAGCTTTGAGCTCACATGGCTATGCCATGGCACAAATCTCTCAAATACCGTTTGGCACCCATTGCCTTCTTGTTTACAAATGTTTTCTTTGCCAAGATTAGCCAAGGGGCAGCCATATGGTTGGGCTTTTGTATTCCCCTTTGTTAAGTGAGCTGGCTTTTTCAACCTGCGGATTCTGAAGCAGGCAAGTACAATAGAGACAATAGTAGTGGTGGAGGAGCAGGCAACAAGTCCATGCAATAAGTTCATCATTTCAACGGAAGAAGCTCTTAGACTGTGCTGTTGATTTAGTGTTAAAGACAAATGTTATTTATATATTTTTAAAGGTGCTATTTTTATGTGGGTTTTATGGCATCAGTGCTTTCCTTTTTTTGAAGAAATGCAACAGTATAATCTGTGGAGTGTCTAAATTATTGTGATTGTAGCAAGCGGGCTCTATTCCAGATAATTATGATGCCTGTGTTGTCTCTGAAGGAGAAATCTCAGAAGCATTTTGCTGGCAAATAAATATCTTAGCCAAAATGTTTTAAGGGAGTTTGATTTGCAGCTTTGTCTCTTTCTTGTTGGACTAAATATTGGGGAGGGGGGCATTTTGCTGGTGATGAGTTTTTGTTTCCTGTCCTTTGTAAGTGGTCCCTTTTGCAACACTGCCTCATGGTCCTATTTGACTAAGGCGGTGGCTGCTGTTTTCAGTGGGATTATTAAACCCTTCCCCACCCACGTGACCACTGCTTTTGTGTGCTGTGCTGAATTTCTGGCACAAAAGATTGCAGGCATCTGAAACCCTTCCGTCTCAGAATAATTTCAGGCTATAATGTATATACATGTTATTTTGCATTATTTAATAAAATTAAATATTCAAAAAGCACCATTTATCTTTATGGGTAGGCTACCAGAGGCATGCATACAAAAATGCTTATTTATTTTCATGCACACTTTTTTTAAAGGAAAAAAAAATCACAAATGGATATGTCACTGGGCCCAATGGAACTTAAGGTTTGAAAAAGCAGAAGCCGATATGGACGTATTTGTCCATTCTCGCTAATAAAATACCAGCCTTTGTAACTTGCTAAATGAAATATTTCATATATTGTTAAATACACATTTGCTGACACAGACATTATCTCTCCACCTAAGTCCCAAGTTTTAATTGCTATGTTTTCAAGGAATGCCTTTTATTGCATTTTTTTATTATTATGAATGCTTCTATTTTAATGTATTGAGAGGATTATATTGTACAGTGGTACCTCGGGTTACATATGCTTCAGGTTACATACGCTTCAGGTTACAGACTCCACTAACCCAGAAATAGTACCTCAGGTTAAGAACTTTGCTTCAGGATGAGAACAGAAATCATGCAGCGGCGGTGCGGCAGCAGCCGGAGGCCCCATTAGCTAAAGTGGTGCTTCAGGTTAAGAACAATTTCAGGTTAAGAACTGACCTCCGGAACGAATTAAGTCCGTAACCAGAGGTACCACTGTAGAGGTTTATATTCTAATGGTTGTGTAACTGTCCTTTGTCCTTGCAAACTTCTTAGAAGCCTATTTTGACATTTAGCATTATATGGTAAGCATATTATTGCAATGCGCTCAGCATGGGGCTTCCCTTGAAGATGATTCGAAAACCTCAATTGTTTCAAAATGCAGTGGCCAGATTATGTTCCACTCTCACATAAACCCTGTTTCAAAACAGCTTTATTGGTTACCAGTTCATTTCTGGGCTCATTTCAAGAAGCTCACACCTCCTTCACTACAGACACCCCCCCCCCGCTTTGGTGTTAAAATAGGCAGAGGCAAGTCCTCTTAGTTGTTCCACCACCCTCAGAAGCTCTGGAGGTGGCAACCTAGGAAAGGACATCTTCATCATGCAGCTTTTGAAAATGCTGAAAACACACCTCTTTTCCAGTGTGGTGTAGTGGTTAAGAGAAGTAGACTCGTAATCTGGTGGATCGGGTTCACTTCCCCGCTCCTCCACTTGCAGCTGCTGGGTGACCTTGGGCTAGTCACGCTTCTCTGAAGTCTCTCAACCTCCCTTACCTCACAGAGTGTTTGTTGTGGGGAAGGAAGGTGAAATATACTCAGAGTCGCCAAGTGATTTCATGCTCTTTATTCAGCTCATAGTGGTGAGGAGGAATGAATGAAAGTCCCCTCAAAGTATCTGCTTTATATACATTATTTACACAATGGGCTGCACATGATTGGTTAATTCTGGAATTCTACTGTAAGCCAATCAGGTTGTGGATTCACTTCTATCTGGAGCATGATTGGGTGGTTCCTGCCAACCAATCATACTGCGGCATTGTTCTAGGACCAATCAGACTGCTGCATTCTGAATCCTATTGTTCTAGGACCAATCAGACTGCTGCAGTTTGGATCCTATTCAACCCAGTACATAACAGAAGGGAAAGGAGAATGTTAGCCACTTTGGTGTAGTGGTTAAGAGCGGTAGTCTCATAATCTGGGAAACCGGGTTCGCGTCTCCGCTCCTCCACATGCAGCTGCTGGGTGGCCTTGGGCCAGTCACACTTCTTTGAAGTCTCTCAGCCCCACTCACCTTACAGAGTGTTTGTTGTGGGGGAGGAAGGGAAAGGAGAATGTTAGCCGCTTTGAGACTCCTTAAAGGGAGTGAAAGGCGGGATATCAAATCCAAACTCTTCTTCTTCTTCTTCTTCTTCTTCTTTGAGACTCCTTGGGGTAGTGATAAAGCGGGATATCAAATCCAAGCTCTTCATCTTCTTCTTCCCTGGCATTTGAGATGTATACTTTTAAGTCCCACCTTTAAAATATGTGCTTCTGTGATTCAAAGTCATTCCAAACTGTTTTTAACGTTTTGATTATCACAATCCACCGTAGGAACTTAGGGTTAAAGGAACATGGGGTTAAATAACAACAGCAGCAACAAAAAAGGATGATGTCATATCCTCCAACATTTCTCTGATGAAAATAGGGATGTCCTAAGGAAAAGCGGGACAATCCCGAATCAAATAAAAAACTGGGACGGCTTCTGCAAATCCAGAACCATCCCTGGAAAATAGGAATACCTGGTGGGTCTGTGGTGTAGAGACCACTGGAGGAAAAAGACAGCCATCTTGCATCACCGGCATTCCCAGTGATATCAATGCCTTTTGAATTGGGCGAAAGCGACTGCAATACGTCAGACTGCAAAAGAAAAGAAAAACAGGTTGTAACAGGTGAGGACTGACAGATGGTGAAGGTAATCAATAGCACAGAACTGTAGTTTCAGTTTACATTGAAATGGAAGTTGGCTTTGCTTAAGTAAAGAAAACAGTGTGGGCTGGGCTGTGTACTTTCTGTCAGGAGCCGCACAAAAGATGAGGAAGTTTTTGCTCTCCAGAGACACAAGTGTTTACCTACCAGATGTAGCTGAGCAACCTGAAAGCTCTCTGTATTTACAACGAGGAAGAATTCAGGTCGACTGAGAGCCAGGCTGAGGGAAGTCTCAAAAGCAGCTGACAGTGGACCATGACCCCTTTTCTCCTGTTTCACCAAGAAGGAGGATGAAACTAGCCGGCAACTTCCCTCTGCCCCTACTCTATGCTGACCAGCAATGGAAATTCCAACAGAACACGATCCCCAGTACAAAGGTGGGAAAAAGCTCAAACTGGAAGGCAAAGAGTTGATGTCAGTGCCTCGCCAGATCTTTGCACTGCAAGGATTGAGAGTTCTGGAGATGACTCCGGAACGAGAGAGCTGCCTGAGGTACAGGATGGATCTTGTCCCTCGTGAGATTGGCCACTTGCAAAACCTGGCCTTCCTCTACCTGGATTCCAACAACTTGAAAGAGGTCCCTGCTGAGATAGGCTCCTTAGGCAAGCTGGAGAGACTCACCCTCAGCAACAACAGCATAACCTCTCTGCCTGAGGAAATAGGAGGCCTCCAGAAACTTCATAGTCTCCATTTGGCAAACAACAGCCTGGCAGAGCTCCCTGCACCTATTTGTCAGCTGAGGAACCTGGTCTTCTTAGATGCTACCGATAACCACATCAGCACTATCCCTGACGCCATTCAGCAGCTGCAGAAACTGGAAACATTGCTGCTGCTTTTCAATTCTCTCAGGCATCTGCCACGGGGAGTCTGTTCCTTAAAGGCCTTGAAGACTCTCTGGCTAGGACAGAACAACCTCAAGGCTCTCCCATCAAACTTTGGTCAGCTGGTAAACTTGGACTGGGGTTCAAATTACTGTTCCTGCAGCTTTGAAGGGAATCCATTGGTGCAACCACCTCCTGAAGTGTGCAGTGGAGGGCCTGTTGTGATCAGGGAGTATTTTGCCTCTTTTAGGGGATAGATATCTATGTGTAGGGTAAGTAGAGCTGAGAGAGAAGTTAACACTTACAGGGGAAGCATATCTGATTTGCATTTCCTCTAACAACACTTGGCAGCCATCATTCGGAATTCACACTTCTTCAGATAATGCATATGCAATCTATCTATCTATCTATCTATCTATCTATCTATCTATCTATATCTATCTATCTATCTATCTATCTATCTATCATCTATCATCTATCTATCTACAGCTATCTATCATCTATCTATCTATCTATCTATCTATCTATCTATCTATCTATCTATCTATCATCTATCTATCTATCTATCATCTATCTATCTATCATCTATCTATCTATCTATCATGGATTTGAGTATGCATAGAAATGCACGCATTCATGAAAATGACATCCAAAAATGCATTATACGAGGAAATGCATTATACTGGGCGAAATTGCTTTGCAAAAAAATGTGCATATTGGGGAAAATTGCATACAAATGTGTACTTTAGAAGAAATGAATATTAAAATGCTGATGTGTTTTCATGTTGAATTGAAGTTCCTAAATCCACCTTTTGACGATCTCATATCATCCAGATTGTGGAGGGTAGGATCTATGCTAGGCAATCATGCTCTGATGCCACCAGGATCCTATCTCCGCTGGATAGATGTTTCTCATTTTCATGTGGTTCATTGCAATGTGTCCTATGCATTGGCTCTGAATTTGCATTGCATATGTTCTAATTATGGATGTATTTTTTAATATTTTAATTAGATTGTTTTATTGTGTGTTTTAATATAGATGTTTATATCTTGAGGCTTGTATAATTGGTTTTTATTGTTGCAAACAACATAAGGAGCAAGCCCTTAGCAAGATCCACCAGGAGGAGCTGGTTAGGATCCAGATGATCTCTTGCTGAGCTGAGAGGTCCATGGTGCAGCTGGGCTATGCTGGCTTAAATCCTGTATCCTTGCACAGCATGCAGCTTGCTGAGCCAAACCTGGCTGATCTGAAACTGGTGTAAGCCCTGAGAAGAGGGTATTCTGGTACGGTTGCCATGTGCCCTCTTTTTCCAGGACACACCCTCTTTTTCAGGGGTAAAATTTCTGTTTGGGTGGATTTTTAAAATTTGACAAAATGTCTCTGGCTATACTTTCTGTATGAAGACATAGACATAACTGCTGGCTGAAGACTTGCTTTCCTCTTATCTTATCTTCTCCTACCCCCTTCAGCAACATATCACAGCCTCTACAGCCTACATATAGTAAAGGTAAAGGGATCCCTGACCAAGTGGTTGCGGCAGTCATCTCGCTTTATTGGCCGAGGGAGCCAGCATACAGCTTCCGGGTCATGTGGCCAGCATGACTAAGCCACTTCTGGTGAACCAGAGCAGTGCATGGAAATGCCGTTTACCTTCCCACCGGAGTGGTACCTATTTATCTACTTGCACTTTGACATGTTTTCGAACTGTTAAGTTGGCAGGAGCAGGGACTGAGCAATGGGAGCTCACCCTGTTGTGGGGATTCGAACCCCCAACCTTCTGATCAGCAAGTCCTAGGCTCAGTGGTTTAACCCACAGTGCCACTACTACATATAGTAGGGGTATTTAAAATGAGAGTCGTCATAGCGTCTTCTTTTTTGCTCTTCAAAATATGGCAACACAATTCTGAGGACATAGGACTTGGGGGGGGGCAGGACTTAGGCTGAGCATGTGACCTGGCACCCCAGTGTAAACTAACCCAACAAAATGGATGGTGTAACTCTAGTACTATTTTAAAGGGTTGTTTTCCTTTTGCCAGGCTTCTCTTTGCCTCCATCAGCAGTAGTGCCTCTACTCTGATGCAACTTTACACCAGATTGATTTACTCTGGCTTCTTGTGAAAAGGATTGCTCTCTTAGCAGTAAGCCATGCATTTTTATTTTTATGTAGATTATAATTCTGGATACCTATATCCTAATGCTTCTTGTAATTGGTTTTACACTTAGAATTCTGATCGGCATTAAGTGGCATTTAAGTTAAAATGTTGATGATGATGATGATGATGATGAAGAAGAAGATGTATTTGTTTATTACACATTGTAAGTATAAATGTTTATATTTTTAATGCTTGTTTAATTGATTTTCATTCTTGTAAATCACATAGAAATCAATTTTGCCATTCAGCGGTAAATATATAATATTAAATAACAATAACAACAACTGTGCAATACTGCCATGTTTGGGAAAAGAAGCTCTGCAGAGGGTGATAGAGACTTTCTAACTGCAACATGCTTAACCCTTACTATTAGGAAGCAGGAAGCAAGTAGCCTGTGTCTGGACCTGTGGGGCAAAACGAGGTTGCAGCATCTCTATTTAGGTCACCCACGTAGGCAATGTCAGCAACTGTCCTCTGTCCCAGCAGGTTACGGCTCATGAATTTTAAAACCAAGTTTTGATCCAGCATGCTGAGCAGTGCCCAGGCAGATAGGTCTGCCTGCTATTTTAATTCCCCACCATGATCGAGACGGATGCTATAGGGGACAAATTGTAAGCAGTTAAAATGTTGGCTGGGCACAGCCATTCCATTCCCTTTGCACCGCTGGTGTTGCCTGCTGCCATGTAAGCTTAGAGGGGACCACCAGTGAAGAATGGGGGAGAGGGTGAAATGAGACCTTTTTGTCTACATTCAGGAGCTAGTGTTGCTTTGTACTGAAGTAGAACTCTCTAGGCAATCAAGGACACTGATAAAGTAGGCTTCCAGGTCGCCTAAAGTGTCCTACTTGCACTCAAGTAAGTTGTCAGTAGAAGCCCCCTGTAGGCCTTCCCTGTAGAGCATTGGGAAGAGTAGCGGGTAGGGGGGCACAGGATGGAGCGTGTGACAAATGTCCGGGATGGAAATTGCTTGCACAATCCTGCCCCTCTCCACAGAAACAGAATTTGAGTGTTCAGGCAGAAACCCAAATGTGCCCAATATCTAGATCAGTGCTTCCCAATTGGGGGCTCTGTGGACCCCACCCAAGGGTTCCATGACACGTACCTGCCAGCTGTCTTCGACACTCCACTTTGGGGGCCCATACCTTTGCAGGGTATGGTGGCATCATTCACATAATAAAGACTACCACAGAGATGCCAACATTTACAAAAGTAGGGGATCAGTGGCTTGGAATTTGAGAAACAAGGGGGTCCACAGTATTGAGTTAATTGGGAGCCACTGACATAGATACACAGATGGACAGGTAGGGAATAGGGGCTGCCATCCCTGCTTGCGTTGCTCCCCTCATAGCTCCTTCAACTCCCCCATCCCAGACTACCAGCCAAACTCTGCACCTTGTGGCCAATCCACCCTTCTCACTGTTCACCCCAAAGTCCCCTCTTCTCCACAGTTCATCTCCAACTCCCTCCTCCCCTCACAGCTCACCCTAATCCTAAGAGCTGCCTGTTGCTGCTGCCACTGGTGATGGGGAGGGGAATGAAGTCTCCTCCCCCCACTTCACACTCATCCCCACACCACCGCTGCCAGAAGGAAGCATGAGGTACAGGCCTAGCACCAGTGAAATATTTGGCTGTCCTTCCCAGGCTGCCCATTAAGCATGCTTCTTTCCACTGTTCTCCCTCCCTCCTTCCATCCTGAATGTTTGCAGAGTCCTTTTGCCTCAGGCCTACAAGACCTGGATGTTGAAAGATGAGAACATAACCATGCCTTATATATCTTAGTGGCACCATTACGCAGAGCGAACATTAACTTGAGGTGCTGCCACAACATTAAAATCTAATCTTCTCTCGGTTATCTTGTGCTTAAACTGCGGTGTTTGTTCCCTCTTGTTTATTTCAACTTTTGGTCCACGCTGGTGAAAAGTCTCAACCTGCAGCTGCTGACAATTTGAGTGAGTTGCACAGAGCTTCCTTTAACTACTCTGGAGCAATTTATGCTGCGGGTTGCCACTTAAAGTGTCAGGCTCCCAAATCACAGAGCAGGGGTTTTAGCTCACTCCTTCGTTTATTTATTCACTCGTTCTTTCTGGCAGGGCTAATGGGCCTTTTAATGGTTATATGACCGCAAAATATCAAGGAACACACAGGCCTTCCGTTATTGAGCCACTGCCTATTTCAGGAAGTGGCGGACTTTGGGCTTTAAAATTTCAGTGGCATCCTATACAATGCCAAAATTTGGCACCACCACCTCCTGTGGCTTGGCAAACCGAGTTGTGCTCCCGAACCGGTGGTGCTCCCCTAAATCCATCTCTGTTACTGGACTCTTAAAGGCATGGGGACATGAAGAGGAATGGGGGCACCTGCTGAAAGGATTCTTCTTGATAAAGCTTTGGACAATATGTTTGTGTATCCAAAACAAGAAGTTGTGTGATGAGACTACATTGATTATTTGGCATTCATCTCACATCCAGTGAGGTTTGCTTTGATGCCTCAGCCAACATATGGGAAGATGGCCAGGAAAAACCCTTTTTTCTTTGCCCTCCGATGTCCCAAATTTCACTGGCAGTGATTGTTTCTGAGTCCAGATGTGCTGATTGGCTTAGAAACCCACAAAAGCTGCTTCCTGTGTCTAGGTGGCTTCATCATTCATGTTGTGATGGTAGACCAATGTATTTTGATCTAAGATATCAAACCAAATAGCTATAGGAGTAAGGAAGGAAAGAAACGTCAGGCTTAGTGTTTCGCTAAAGGTGCTTTCATAGCTGCAAGGCTTTCAGACTGTTGCTATTTTGGAGGGTGGGATTCAGTCGCATGCTGACAAATAAGGTCGCACACCTATAGTGGATCAGAAGGTCTTGCACAGCAAGTCCACTTTCCCCAAGGATCATATGAATTGCAGTAACGAAGCTGGTGAGAAAACACACTGGAACGTGTGTGTCAGAGCTGCTTGAAGATCCTAGCTCACAGAGGATCACGCTAGCCAGCGATCATTAAGTAAAAGTCTTTATTGAATTACAGTTTCCATTCTCACGCTGCTGCGCGCAAACTCTACGTCTAGTAGCTAGATCGGCGAAGCTCCGTCTGAGTCTCCGCCCCGTGAGCACCAGCTTAATATCCTAGCCTTGCTCCACCTTTTCCGCCTGACTGTCCTCCTCTGGGTCCCTCTACCCCCCGGGGCCTCCTCCTTCCGGGATTCTTCTGACGCTGACCCGGACCCTCCTGCCTCCTTGCGCCGGGCTTTAGGACCTGGTTCCCTTTCGGGGCTGCTTACTGCGCCGCCTTCCTCTGCATTTGAACTTGGCGCGCGCGCCCAACCTTCCACCTTCCTCTTAACCGTTTCTTCGCTCCCCGATGGAGGTGTGGCCACTCCTGACTCATGCCCTCCCTCCTGTGGTGAGCTGCCAGCGCTTCCCCCCTGGCTCCCTTCCTCTTCCCTGCTTCCTGGCGGTGACGCTGGTCCCGATTTCCAGCTGCTCTCCCCTGAGTCCCTTCTGGCTCTATCTTCCTGGGGTGCCCCCCTTGACTCCCCCCTTGCCCTGGCCACTGGTGCTCCTTTCTGTGAATCCTCTGATTCACTGGAAAGACTAGGAGATCTCGGGTCGTCGTCATCACTCATCTTTTCTTCTGCCTCCTCCCCTTCGCTCTCTGTTTCCTCCCTTGCCCGTGCCTCTGCTCCTAAACCCCTGACATCCATCCCCCCCTCGAAGCCCCCCATTCCCCCCTCCCCTCCTTCCGGTGCTGGAGCTGGGGGCTGCTGTTGCAAAGAGACGAACGTCGGATATCGGTCGCTTCCCGTGGCGGGCCTCCATCTGAAGTCTTCCGGTTCTTCCTCCCTGCTCTCGTCGACGACGGTCACCTCCGCTTCCATCTCTGTGCCGCCGTGCTCGAAACCAGGGTCGTCCCCGAAAATGTCCATGTCCGTCTCTCCCTCACTTCCTCCTGGCGGCGTTGCTCGTCCTGAGCATTCCAGCCACTTTCTGCGGAACTGCTCCTCTGGCCTATCGTCCCACCAATACGAGGGTTCCGAGGCGGATCCCGAGGGTGACCCCTCCGGGGAACGGACGTCTCGTGTCGGTTCCTCGTCCGAGTCGAACCCCCGGAACGTGCTGGCCGAAAGCGTGGGCGTGAAAAGCCAGTCGTCGAAAAAGTCTGCTGGCATAGGTCTATGTGGGAAGAGGGCATGAAACTCGTCTTTGAGCAGAGGTTCGTCTAAGGCGTAGCCCGGCACCCAGCTGTTCGCACTGGCCGGGGTGCCCTCCTTGGCGAGAAAGTATTCTACCCCCTCTTCCCCCCATCTGGAGTCCAAAATCTCCGTGACTTCGTTGATGCGCTCCTTCTGTGCCACTCCCGCGTGCCCTGTTCTGTCTCTGGCCGGACTCGGCGCCGTTCCGGGTTCCTGGAACCTGTGCGGTGCCTTGTAGGGAGTGAGCACCGATATGTGGAATACCGGATGCATCCTGGAACCCTCCGGAAGTGCCAGTCTGAAAGCTACCGGGTTGACCTGCTCTTCGACTTGGTAGGGCCCCAGTTGCTTATGCCCTAGTTTCTTCTTGGCCAACGACCTGGCCGGCACTGCGTGGGCTGCTAACCAAACCCAGTCTCCCACGTGGAGCTCTTCTCCAACCCTTCTGTGCTTGTCTGCTTGTACCTTGTATGCGTGCTTGGCCAGCTCCAGGTGGCGCCTCAGCTGATCGTGGACTTCCTGCAGCTCCGACGCGAACGCATCTGCTGTCTGCGGCTCCCCCTCCCCCATTCTTTCCAGTCCCGGGAAGGTTCTGGGGTGTCTCCCATTGTTGGCGAAGAACGGCGTGACCCCCGTGGACACGTGCTTCGTGTTGTTGTAGGTGAATTCGGCAAGCGGCAGGTAATCCACCCACGTCGCAGGCTGTTGATTTGCATAACATCTCAGGTACTGCTGCATGATGGCATTGACCCGCTCCGCTTGCCCGTTGGTCTGCGGGTGTCTCGCCGACGCCAGGTTGATCTTGACGTTCAGGAAGCCCATCAGCTTCTGCCAGAAATTCGAGATGAACTGCCGCCCCCGGTCGGACAGAATAGACCGTGGCAGACCGTGAACCTTGAACACGTGGTCTATGAACAGTTTGGCGGTTTGCTCCGCCGTGGCCACCTTAGCACACGGAATGAAATGGGCCATCTTGGAAAACAGGTCCACCACCACCAGCACTGCCGTCTTGCCCCTTGAGCTGGGCAGATCCGTGACAAAGTCCAGGGCCACCCTTTCCCAAGGTTCGACCGGAGTTTGCAGCGGTTCCAACAGTCCGGCCGGCGGTTTGTGCACCGGTTTGGCCCTCTGGCAGGTGTCACACCTCGCCACGTAGTCTGCGACCTCCCCTCTCATTCCAGGCCACCAGAAATCCCTGGCTACTAATTCCACCGTCTTCTCCTTGCCAAAGTGCCCGGCCGTGGGCGCGTCGTGCAGCTGCTGCAGCACCTTGGCTCGAAGTTCGTCTCCCGGCACGTAGATGGCCCCTTTACGGATGAGCAATCCATCTCTTAGCTGGAAACCGTCGGCCGCTGCCTTGCCCCTTTGCACCTCTGCCATCTTTGCTCGTGCGAAGGAGTCCCCCTGCAACGCTCGTCGCACCGCCTCTAGGTCCACGGTCGCCGCGGCGCACGCCCACACTGTCGGTGCGAAGATGTGCATGGCGGCCGCTGGTGTTGCGTCCTCCAGATACTGTGGCTTACGGGAGAGAGCGTCTGCCATGATGTTGGTGTCCCCCGGGACATACTCTATTCGGAAGTCGAAGTTCGCAAAGAACTCAGCCCAACGTATCTGCCTCTGATTCAGGAACTGTGCCGTGCGCCAGTGCTCTAGATTCTTGTGGTCCGTGCAAACCTGCACCGTGTGCTTGGCGCCGATCAGAAAGTGCCTCCACGCCTTGAACGCTGCGTGAATGGCCAGCAACTCCCTGTCCCATATGGTGTAGTTCTGCTCGGACTTGCTGAGCTTCCTGGAGTAAAACGCTCCCGGTCGCCACACCCCCTGCGGGTCTTTCTGCAGCAGGACCGCCCCCACGGCTCTGTCCGAAGCGTCTGTCTCCACCCTCATCGGCTTGCTGGGGTTGACATGAAGCAGCTGCTCTTCCGACGCGAAGAGACGCTTGAGTGCCTGAAAGGACTGCTCCGCCTGCTCTGTCCAAATGAACTTCTTTTTCTTGGAGCTAAGCGTGTCAGTGATGGCCGCCGTCTGCATCGCGAAGCCCTTGATAAACTTGCGATAGAAGTTCGCAAAGCCGACAAACCGTTGGACCTCCTTCCGGTTGCGCGGGCTCTTCCAATCCAACACCGCTCGAACCTTGGCGCTGTCCATGGCGAGCCCCTTGTCAGACAGCTTGTAGCCCAGAAAATCCACCTCCGTCACGTCGAATTGGCACTTCTCCAGCTTGGCGTAGAGCCTATGTTGCTTTAGCCTGCTCAGCACTTCCTTGACGTGTTTGTCATGCTCCTGCTGCGACTCCGAAAAGATCAGGATGTCATCTAAGAAACAGACGCACGTCTTGTAGAGAAGTCCCGCCAACACGTGATGCATAAATGCTTGAAAAACGTGGGAGCCATTTTGCAATCCAAAAGGCATAACTCTATATTCGTAGGTCCCCAGTGGCGTGAACATGGCTGTCTTCCACTCATCACCCTCCCGCATGCGAATGAGGTTGTACGCCCCCCACAGGTCCAACTTGGTGAACACTCTGCCCTTCCGTACCTTTGCGAGGAGGTCGTCAATTCGGGGCATGGGGAAGTCCGATGGTCTAGTCACACTGTTCAAAATCCTGTAATCCACTACGAGTCTCTTTTGGGGCGTGTCCCGCTTCTTAACAAAGAATACGGGACTGCCCCCCACTGCCTTGGACTCCCGGATGAAGCCGCGCTGCAAATTATGATCAATGAACTCCTTGAGTTCTTGCAGTTCGTCCTCTGACATGGAATACAGTCTCCCTTTAGGCAGCGCCGCCCCCGGCAGCAGGTCAATTTTGCAGTCATATGGTCTGTGAGGGGGTAGCCTGTCTGCCTCCTTCTCGCAGAAAACTTCCAAAAATTCAGCGTACTTGTGGGGAATCGCTTGCAGCGTGCCGAGCAGCAGCTGTGACTCCTCTTCCTCTCCTTCCTGCCTGGGCACGATGCAGTGTTCCGCACAAAAGGAAGAGCCGAAGGTCAGCTGCCTCTGGTACCAAGCCATCGTTGGGCTGTGCTTGTCCAGCCAACTCATGCCCAATACAACGGGCGTGTCAGAGAGTTGAGTGACGTTGAAGCTGATGATTTCTCTGTGATTCCCAAGTCGCATCACCATTGGTGGCGTCTGCTTCACCACTTGCCCCCCGAGCAGCTCCCTGCCATCCACCGTGACAACCTGCAGGGGCAGTGTGGCCGGCAGCAACTGCACAGCGTGCCTGTCGACAAAGTCCTGCCCTATAAAGTCCGCATTGCTGCCTGAGTCAATGGTGATTGGCACGTCTATGGTGATTCCATTGGGCAGCTGGAGAGATGCTGTGAGCCTCACTACTGGTTTGGGCGGGAGGGGGTTCACGGGCTGTAAAATCTCTGGGGACTGCGTCACTAACACGTCTGGCTGGGCCCCAGTGCCTCTTCCTCCAGCCAGACTGCGTCGTTTCCCTGCTGTGGTCCTCCTTGCTGCGTTGCTGCAGTCACCATTGCTGAGGCTGCAGTGAGCTTGTGGGGCCTCTGGGGACACTCTTTTGCCATATGCCCTGGTTCCTCACAGACGTAACACTTCCTGTTCCCTCTAGGAGGCTTCGCTTTCACTGCTGCCGGTGCTAGGGCTCTGGTTGCTGACTGAGCCCTTGCACCTCCAACCTCCATAGGTTCGGCTCCTCCTCCTGGCGGAGGCGTGGATTGCGCCCGCGCTGCTTCTCTGGGAAGGAAGGAGGGGCCCCCGGCTGGTTCGCGCCCTCCACGCCCTTCGTCCTTGCTCCACGGACGTCCTTCCAGCCTCACCCCCACTGCCAGTGCCCTCTGGACGACCTCCTGGGTGGTTCGGGGTCTCTCCCCCCTCGCGATCTCGTCTTTAATCGAGTTGTGCAGCCCCTCCCAAAAGAGGTCTCTTACAGGAGCCGAATCTCTGTCCCATTCCAGGGCACTGACCAAGGCGAAAAAGCGGGCATGATACTGCCTGACGCTGGCCCTCCCTTGTCTCAGCCCATGCACCTCCTTCCGTGCAAGATCCACGTCAATACTTGATAAAAAGCACCCATCCATCGCTTTAATAAAGGCATCCGCATTCTGGAGCGCCGGATCCTTATCTCTCCATAAATTGCGTAGCCATGCTTTCGCATCCCCATGCAGATGGGACATGATGAACCCCACTCTCTCTTGTTCATCTCTAAAGTCTTTATGCAGCAGTTGCAGTGCGCACAGTACGTCGGCTCTAAAGTTGGGATACTGTTGCAGGTTCCCATCGAAGTGAGAGACCAGCCCGCCTGTCCGTCTCGCCAACCCAATTCCCTCCTGCCGGGGTGTCTGCTTTGTCAGCACGTCTAACCTGACCTGGAGATCCCTGCAGGCGGCAGCTGCCTCCTCCTCTCTCTTCCTGGATGCGAGAACCTCGGCGTTCAGTTGTGCCACTGCTTTTCTGAGGTCCTCTATCTGCTGCTCAGCCGTCATGTCGTCTGCCGTTCGTGAGCTCGCTAGTAGGCACCTGTTTCTCTCCCCTCCTCGAGGCTGTAGATGCCCACAATGTGAGACGGAGCTTACTGTCAGAGCTGCTTGAAGATCCTAGCTCACAGAGGATCACGCTAGCCAGCGATCATTAAGTAAAAGTCTTTATTGAATTACAGTTTCCATTCTCACGCTGCTGCGCGCAAACTCTACGTCTAGTAGCTAGATCGGCGAAGCTCCGTCTGAGTCTCCGCCCCGTGAGCACCAGCTTAATATCCTAGCCTTGCTCCACCTTTTCCGCCTGACTGTCCTCCTCTGGGTCCCTCTACCCCCCGGGGCCTCCTCCTTCCGGGATTCTTCTGACGCTGACCCGGACCCTCCTGCCTCCTTGCGCCGGGCTTTAGGACCTGGTTCCCTTTCGGGGCTGCTTACTGCGCCGCCTTCCTCTGCATTTGAACTTGGCGCGCGCGCCCAACCTTCCACCTTCCTCTTAACCGTTTCTTCGCTCCCCGATGGAGGTGTGGCCACTCCTGACTCATGCCCTCCCTCCTGTGGTGAGCTGCCAGCGCTTCCCCCCTGGCTCCCTTCCTCTTCCCTGCTTCCTGGCGGTGACGCTGGTCCCGATTTCCAGCTGCTCTCCCCTGAGTCCCTTCTGGCTCTATCTTCCTGGGGTGCCCCCCTTGACTCCCCCCTTGCCCTGGCCACTGGTGCTCCTTTCTGTGAATCCTCTGATTCACTGGAAAGACTAGGAGATCTCGGGTCGTCGTCATCACTCATCTTTTCTTCTGCCTCCTCCCCTTCGCTCTCTGTTTCCTCCCTTGCCCGTGCCTCTGCTCCTAAACCCCTGACAGTGTGCAACAGGACTCACTTGATGCAACCTCATAAAACGTCCCTGCAAATATATATTGGTGAATGCTCAATTAGCAGGACATCTGGAAATAGGGTTGCCAGATCCTATAGGGCTGACCTGAAGTCTCCAGCTTTGTTTGACCCACTCCAGGTGGCTGGGGGGGAAGGGGAGGGAGGAGGGACTTGCATCTCCAGGCGAGTGAGAGCACACACAAAAAACAAGCTTGCAAGCTTCAGCCCAGCAGGAGCCAGCTGCAAATTATTATTGCATTGACTCTCTGGGATGCATATGACCACATCCCCTTCCTCTTTCTCCCCCCCAATTAACCTTTGTCTGTGCAAATTATTGCACAACCTCTTTGGGGCCCATGACATCACCAGGGACTGACCCTAGGTCTTAGGTTTGGGCCCCAACATCTCAGAGTCTGGCATGTTACTGACCTTGCAACCCTATCTGGAAATGACCTCAGTAGTAATGCTTGGATTCCTTACACCTCTCACCACTGGCCAAACTTCTTGACTGGCCTCTACTTGATAGGACTGGAACTGACCTGGTTTTTGTTGAGTTATTCCCCCTACCCCACCCCAGTGTCCCAGATTTACTCTCTTTTCTCTCAGTTCCCTTCCAAACTTAGCCTCAAAGAGCCATCATGCCATTTCCGCTGTTCCTTTTCACACAAGAATTATAGATATAAAAAATCTCATCAGCATTTCATTCTTTTCCTTTCCTTTTCAGGTTCAACATACATTGCATTCCAGAAGTCCCCCCCCCACTGCCACTCAGCTCCTTCCATCATCTCTTTGACACCCTTTTCTTCCTCCCTTGCTATTTTAATACGTCAATGGCTCCCTTTCCTCCCCTTGAAGTGAGCCAGGAGCAAAACGATGAGACGCTCAGAAACTATCAGCGTGATGAAACGAGAGCGCCTTCTGCACAAAGAGCACTTAAGAGTAGGAGCTCTTCAGCTCATCCTGTTCCACAATGGGGGGATACTTTGAATACCATCAGGAAAGATGAATAACCTAACAGCGTCACATTCATGGAGATGCATGCTATATTACCATCATTTGCAGGCCAAAGGAAGAGAAATGTTCATTAGGATCTCATCCCATAGACCAGCCTTTCTCAACCTGTGGGTCCCCAGATGTTGTTGGACCTCAACTCCCACCACCCCTAGCTAGCAAGGGCAGAGCTCATGGATGATCGGAGTTGTAGTCCAACAACATCTGGGGACCCACAGGTTGAGAACCACTGTCATAGACCAACAGCACACTCATTTTCCAAGTATGGACCAAAATGGCACCATCCCACATGAAAGGAGAGATATCCAGCCAATCACCTCCTCCAATGATTGACTCATTGCAGAGGAAAGATAGGAGGCAAAGGGATAAAAAGATACTTTCACTCCTGTCTTCCCTCTGCAGTTCCGTGTGCAGATTGGATTGCTTATTAACACTGCCCCAGATATTAAATTTACATAGCTCACCTAGTACAAAGTCAGGGTATCACACAGCCAACTGCTGCTATGGGTCATGGACCTATCAAATGAGCATCATGTTCCCCACAGTGGCCAATGAGAGTTCAGTCTGGGACTTCAATATGCAGGGCATTGAGCTCCAAGAAGCTGGTATTCAGAGGAATGCTGTCTTTTGTAACAGGAGAGTCATATAGTCATTGTGATGAACAGATCTTCATAGGTGTCAGGGGTTCAGGAGCAGAGACGAGGGCAAGGGAGGAAACAGAGAGCGAGGGGGAGGAGTCCGAAGGAAAGATGAGCGATGACGACGACCCGAGATCTCCGAGTCTTTCCAGTGAATCGGAAGATTCACAGAAAGGAGCGCCAGTGGCCAGAGCGAGGGGGGAGATCAAGGGGACACCCCAGGAAAAAGGGACAAAAGGGGGTCCAGAGAGCAGCAGTGGGAAATCGGGGCCAACGTCCCCAACAGAGCGCAGTGGGGAGGAAGGGCGCCAGGTATCGGGATCCGGCGGCTCGCCGCAGGGAGGAGAGCATAAGTCAGGAGTGGCCACACCTCCATCGGGGAGTGAAGGAACGGTCAAGCGGAAAGTGGGAGGTTGGGCGCGCGCGCCAAGTTCAAATGTACAGGAAGGCGGCAGAGTAAGCAGCCCGGAAAGGGAGCCAGGTCCTAAAGCCCGGCGCAAGGAGACAGGAGGGTCCGGGGGGTCAGCGTCAGAAGAGTCCAGGAAGGAAGAGACCCCGGGGGGCAGAGGGACCCAGAGAAGGAGGGGAAGGCGGAAAAGGTGGAGTAAGGCGAGGTTATTAAGTTGGTGTACAGGAGGCGGGGACTCAGACGGAGCTTCGCCGGTCTAGCTGATAAGACGTAGGGCTGCCTGCGGCAGTTTGAAATTGGAAACTGTAACTCAATAAAGACTTCTATAAAGTGAACGCTGGCTAACGTGATCCTCTGTGAGCTAGGATCTGGAAGCGGCCCTGACAATAGGCTTGTCCTCTTAGAAGACCATAAGCTTAACATGAGTCAACAGTGTGATGCAGTAGCAAAAAAAGCCAATGCATCTAGGGATGAACTCTGCTGAACTCACAAATGTGAGGACGTTAGAGTAATCTCTAATAAATATATCCTGTCCTAGCATCTATGCACATCCCTACACCTTTAATAATGGAGAGATTTGGGAACACATTTCAGCATTTCATTTGTGCCTTGTTCAGAGTTCAGCTTTCCTTATTTTTCTATTATCCTTGTATCTCCAGTGGATACTTATTTGCTGAAGGAGGATGTTCCACTGTTTCCTTAATTAAGAACTTTTCAGCTTTCATAAAAGTTCACATTATTAATAAGGCTTGTTTAATCCCAGCACGGCTTGTTTACTCTGGAGGTTAATTCCCTCTGCCATGCTTCCTTAATCAATTCTCTGCAGCTTTACATTGTCTGCGGTTCCTCTCTGCTCCACTTGGTTGTTGTTCTCATCCTCAGTTAAAGTAAATGAAATCAACATTGGTTTGCATCTCAGCGCAGCCCCCATTGTGTCAGGGGTAGCCTGCAATGTTTTTCTCCGATAATAGTGGCATTTGCGTTGGGACTGCACTGCTACAAAAGTCCTCACGTGAGCTGTTTTTCAACATCACTTTGCCAGCACACCAGGGAAGAAGACTCAGAAAGCAGAGTCATGGTGGAAAGGCCTTATTTATTCAACTATAATATTAGAGACCTCCCAAGCAATCATCAAATTATGTAAAGATAGGAAGGTGAGCTTGCACTGACATACATGGCTGTCTAGCATTAACTAAGCAACACATGTCAGGCCTACAGGGCACCCCCCAAGTACCCACCCAAGCCAAAAGACTATCTAAGCTGACTCAAGAATGTCCTTAAACCATCACAATGTCTCAGGGTTCCTGTCAATTAAGTTATTACCTTTCTGAACTGAGTGCCAAACAAATATATATATCAAGAGAAAATCAAATAACCTTTCAGTGTGGAGTAGTGAAAAAAGAGGAAGGGGAAGGGGAAGAGGAAGACGGAAGAAGAAGGAGGAGGAGGAGGAGGAGGTCCCAAGAGCCAATCAAGGGCTTCCCCAAAAATTCCTAATCAGCCCCCAGAAAGGGTGACTAGCAAAAAAGAGGGAGGGGATGTTCATCCAATTTGCAGATGGCACCAAACTGGGAGGGGTGGCCAATTCTGCAGAAACCAGAATCAGAATTGAAGATGACCTTAATAGATTGGAGAACTGGGCCAAAACTAAGAAAATGAATTTCAGTAAGGTTAAATGTAATGTTTTGCACTTACAGTAGGCAGGGATGACCAGCTCCACTAATATAAGATGGGGGCCATATCTCACATGGTTGTTGGAGCAAGATTGTTTTCTTTCCTGCTCTGAAAGGTAGGACCCAAACCAATGGATTCAAGTTAGAAGAAATGAGATTCCAATTAAACCTCAGGAGGAACTTTCTGAAGGTAAGAGCTGTTTGACAGTGGAGCAGACTCCCATGGGAGGTGGTGGACTCTCCTTCCTTGGGGCTTTTAAAGCAGAGGTTGGGTGATCATCTGTCAAGGGTGCTTTAGTGGAGATTCTTGAATTGCAGGGGGTTGAACTAGATGACCCTTGAGCACAGACTTACCTACATTCACTTGCATCAGTATCCCTGAAAGGGGAGAGGAGGAGCAGCCCAGGGGACATGTGGACAGGCATAAGGTCTCCTAGCCACTTCAAGCCAGAGTGGAGAGGCACTGTTTTTCTGCCCCCCCTCCGGGCTTGCTCCCTTGCATCCCTTCCAACATTTCTCTGATGCTAATAGGGGTGTCCTATCCCATACCCTCCACCATTTCTCCAATGAAAATAGGGACATTCTACGGAAAAGCGGGAAATTCCAGGATCAAATCAAATTTGCTTTGTTAAAAAAAAAAAAAGCATGTTAAGATAGTGCAAAGACACAAATAATGCCATGTCTAGTTTGGTCCTCAATTATTCAACAGCAGCAAGAGAAACAATAGTCAAGAAGTGTTCAACACCACACTGAGACATTAGGGGGTGCTAAAGAATTCTAGTCCTTCCTAAGGCAGAGGATGATCATGTTCTGTTTTTAATTACATGGTTGCAACTTCTCCCTTTCCTAAGGGGAAAGGAATTTGTATGAAGTTTGAGATTTGTTCCATAGGATAAATGTGTTGGAGGGATTCGTAAATGACACCTTTAATCCAACCCATGCAATGATGCAATGAGCCACTTCCCCCACCAGCACCTCAGTTGACTTCTTCTCAGGGGACTCCTTGACAAGAGGGCAGGAAGGGCAAGGGACCTGGAATGCATGTGCATATTTAGCCCCGAGTTGTTTTATTTTATTTTTTTAAGTGGTTGGGTGATTAGGAACATAGGAAGCTACCCCTCACTTCCTTCTATAGCATGTGCAGAAATCACCTTCTTGGCTGTTGGACCCACTACTGGTCTCTTCTGCTCAATCCACCAGAAGCAGAGTCTTCACTTGCAAAGGAAGTCCCAACTCACTGAGGGCTTGAGACCCATCTAGTTCAGCCGGCCAGTCAAAGGTGTTCCCAGAAATAATAGGGGCTAGGTGCAGTGTGGAGCAGGAAGATGCCATTTGTCCGTTACCTCAGACGTCATTGGTGGTGGAAGGGCTTTTCTGCCCACTCCCACATTAACAAAGGTACAGCCTTTTGTCCCTAGGGGAGAGAACTGTCTTGAATAAGGGAAGGGGTGGTGGAAATATAGCATAAATCTCTAGAAAAGACTGGGGTGAGGAAAATGCCACCCAACAGCATGGACCATGGACCATGTTACCCCAGTGAATGTCTGCTTGTTTATCCTATGATGATGTACATAAATAAATTCCATGGTGGAGCTATAAAACACCCGAAACTCATGTAGTTAGGCATTTATTTATTTATTCATGAAAATTTATATACCACATGATTGTAATAAAACCTCAAAGCAGTTGTTAATCGTGGTCTTGTAAAGAGTAGCAATTTTTTTTTAATTCTTTAGGTTATTCCCTCTCCTCATCCTTGTTCTAGAATAAAAACTAGTTTCCAACCAGTCATCCCAATGTCCATTTCCGTGTTTATGTGACCCATTTCTGAACATGTTTTAGTATTGCTTACTTTCTACAATATCCTTCAGTGTTCAAATTGAAGCCCTTCTTTCTACCGCTACCCAGTCCCACTCTACATAAGAGCATCTTCTCCCAATTGCTCTCCAAGGTGCTGAAAGCTCTTTGATCATCTCTGCACAAGCACCTTCGAAGCTCCTTTGTGCAGCCACAAATTCCTTTTTGCTGATAATTGCATCCCATGGAATATGTGATGTGGGGAAACTGGATAGGGGAATTGGATGGAAAGGAGCTTTTTCGCCCTCTCACAAAATACCAGAGTCTGACCCTTTAAATAAGCTGAGTGATACTGAATAGTTTTATTTGTTATAAAATGTCCAATAGATTTTAATGGCAACACTAAGTTGCCAAAGTAAAGTCAACTCCCCCAAATCACAGCAACCAGAGTGTCTTCTCTTAGTTCCCTCCCTCCTGCTGCCACGACTTAATCCCTTCCCACTTCTCCCCTCCTACCATGAAAAAATAAGCCTTTTATCCTCCTCCTCCCTCCTCTTCCCCTTCACTGCCTTAGACGAGAACACAAAGGAGTCTGATAAGTTTCTGTTGTTGTCTGGAAACGATCCTTCTCCATTCAGTCCCTCAAAATTTGCCCTAAATTCTAGCTGATGTAAGGATGACTCAATCTCATCCCCTGCTAAAGCTGTTTACTGCACACGACACTTGCTCTCAGTTATGGATTCCAGCCTTCCCCAACCTAGTGACTTGTTCTGAGTTCCAATTCCCATCAGCCCCACCCAGGATGGCCAGTGGTCAAGGGTGATGGGAACTGTAGTGCAGCAAAATCTGGAGAGTGGCAGGTTTGTGGGTAGACAGAGATGGCTTAAAACTTGGGGCTGATGTAGAAGGTGGTTCATCTTACCACCACCACCACTGGCAGCTTAAGCTAGGCTGCCATTTTTATATGATGTAGACTGGATCTACTGACCTGTTTAATGTTATTAGGATGATATTAGATATATTGTTCTAAAACGTCACAGGGCATAGTTGCAAATTAACCTGTGTGTGTGTGTGTGTGTGTGTGTGTGTGTGTGTGTGTGTGCTCTTTTACCTTGGTTTCTTTCTGTCTTCCTGCTTCCGGTTGCTGGTTCATCTGCAGCGCCCTCTGATGTCATATTTTAATAATGCATTAAGAACATTTAAAGCAGAACCAATCCATAAGCCTTCTTTAACGTTATAAACCATGAGTGTAGATCTGCCCATAGTTGAGACTTCATTCCGTTGAAATCCACAGCAGGACTGTGCATGGTTTCTGCTACCTAGGCTGGGCGACTGTTCAGTCTTACCTTCACTCAGACTGGCCCAGGAGACACCTGGACAGGATCTAACCCTGAATCAATTTGAGGATGGGTGAGACTAGTGTCTAATAAGGGTTTTTTAAACATGTGGCTCAACCATAATGGTTGAGAGGGAGTGGAGGCATGAGTTGTTGTGTCTCTCGCCTCCTTCTGACTGCACTGTGAGCAGGGGGGGGGGTTCCAATCCTGCTGGTACTGCTTCACAAGGGGCTGCCTACCTCTCTTCTCCACTAGACACCCTTGACAGCCTGCGGTTACTCCATAAGCCCAAGATCCTGAGATGTCGACTTGGGCAAACTCTGGATCCACCCTGAATCGGGCTGATTTCACTTATGTTTCAGTTGGATCTGGTCCACAGCCCTCCTCAGCAGCATTTACTCCTGAGCAAACATACAATGGATTGTGCTGTCAATCAGTGCTTGGTACAATAATGGCCTCCTAATTTAGGGCTGGTGAGATAACAGTCATTTTGTGTCATGTCTTTTAATACATATACGCCTATAGGCTGGGACTATCCTGTCAATTCTATTTGCAAGCTGCTCCTGCAGCCTTTTTCAGGTGGGCTGATGAGTGGAATACAAATTATTTAAATACATGGAATAAATAAATGGCATTTACAGCCCAGCTGTGCCCAGTCCAGATGGACCATTCACATGCTCCTTAAAGCCCAAGGTCCTAGCTTGGTGCAAGGTCCTGTTCTTGATGCAACATCCCTTTCTCTTGATGTTCTATCATCTCCAAGATAGCCTGCTTTCCTTCCTTCCTTTTTCATTCTTTAAAGCAGAGCTGCAATTCTCCCTGCAGACAAGCACAGTAGGGGTGGGGGATGGGGGGAGTGCCAGTTTTGAGAGCAGATTTGGTCCTTGTTGCCATCTGCCTCTGGGTTGTTGGCTGGGAAACTTGGGGCTGGCACAGTATGACTCCTTGTATAATGCGGTGCAGCCTGCTGAGTTGAAGATGGGCATCAAAGCTGCCAGTGTCAGCAGTTCCTTTGCCATCCTGCATATTGGAGATGCGGGAACAAAAGCACAACAAAGCCAAGAGAGAAAGTAGGGGGAAGGGACATTAGCAGACGCTCCACTTGAGTTTCAGCATTTCTGCACTGAGTTCATCTTTACCTCCTCCACCTTTGCCCTTTCCAAAATGTAATTGCCCCTTCTCCCCCATTATTGCATTATTGGGCGAGGCATTCATAATGAACTCATTTGGGAATCCTTAATGTGTCGATTAGAAGCTCTGTCCATTTAGATTCAACTTAATTGCATTTTCAATCTCGGCACTTTATTGCAAAGCGCTTTCCTAGTTAGCTTTCCCCGTAGGGCATGTTCAGTGTCTGTTTAAGGATGACAAGAATCCCTGGGGCAATATCTCCTCCCACGGATCCCTTTAGGACCACTTCTGGAGTGCAATGTCCAGAATGCCAGGAGGTGGCCTAACACTGCAAGGCTGGAGGCAATGGGCCCAATAACTGGGCACCCATGACTTAACATCCTATTGCCTTGTGCCATTTTTAGCCCTGGTTACCTCCCAAATCTCTCTTTGCTGCATACAGCACAGTATTATCTTTGTGTCCTTTTCTTACATGCATGGGCAAAATCACCAACCTAGAAAGCAGGAAAAGGTGGTGTTCTTTGCATTGTTCTCAATCATCAGCTCCCAGTGTGGTTTAACAGTAAAAAATCATCTTCCCATGGAACTCTGGGAAATGTAGCTCAGTGAAGGGAATAGGGGTCTTCTAACAACACTCAGGATGTGGGTGGCGCTGTGGTGTAAACCACTGAGCCTTGGGCTTGCCGATCAGAAGGTTGGTGGTTCGAATCCCCATGACAGGGTGAGCTCCCATTGCTCGGTCCCAGCTCCTGCCAACCTAGCAGTTCAAAGGGTAAAAGGTAAAGGTAAAGGGACCCCTGACCATTAGGTCCAGTCGTGACCGACTCTGGGGTTGCGGAGCTCATCTCGCTTTACTGGCCAAGGGAGCCGGCGTACAGCTTCTGGGTCATGTGGCCAGCATGACTAAGCCGCTTCTGGCCAGAGCAGTACCTATTTTTCTACTGGCACTTTGATGTGCTTTCGAACTGCTAGGTTGGCAGGAGCAGGGACCGAGCAACAGGAGCTCACCCCGTCGCGGGGATTCGAACCGCCGACCTTCTGATCAGCACGCCAAAAATGCAAGTAGATAAGTAAGTACCACTCCAGCAGGAAGGTAAGCGTTGTTTCCATGCACTACTCTGGTTTTGCAAGAAGTGGCTTAGTCATGCTGGTCACATGACCCAGAAAAACTATCTGCGGACAAATGTTGGCTCCCTTGGCCAGTAAAGCGAGATGAGCACCACAACCCCAAAGTCATTCACTACTGGACTTAACTATCAGGGGTCCTTTACCTTTACCTTTTTAACAACTCTTAGCAAACTACAGCTCCCAGAATTATTTGGTGGAAGCCATGACTGTTTAATGGGGTATCATAGTGATTTATATGAATGTGTGAATGTGGTCTGTGTGATAGCTTAGTGGGCTACTACAGACTGTGTGAGCAAGAGTGGATATCCAGGCCACAAAAGGGACAAGTGATACAATTTAGGTTTCTTAAATACGAATGGGGAGTGCCCAGAGCTGCCCAGGAATTTTCAGAAACCGGAAAACATTGTGATATTACCTTTTAGTCCACCATCTTGATTCAAAATGGCAACTGGCATCGAAATGCCACTCCCCATCTCAGGAACCCTCCCACTGAGTCTGGCGACCAATATCTCAAGAGGCAGCCAAACCTTTAGAGAACAAGGAGCGGATGTACAGACAGGCAAAGCACTTTCCATGCAGCAGTTCAGAACAAATGCTCACAAAGCTACCAATGCAGAAAGATTGTGTGTATTCGTAAACTAATATCTGTTAATCATTGCCAGCTTTCTGTATCTGACGAACAACCATTCAAGAAATGAAGCATAATAAAATAATGACAGCATGCTCAATTTTAATATATCAAAGAGGAACCGTAGTTTCTTCAAAGCACCTGACAACCCTAGAAGGTGCACAGGGGTAATAATAATAATAATAATAATAATAATAATAATAATAATAATAATATACCGCTCTATACTCACAGGTCTCAGGGGTAGGCCTAATGTAGCACAGAGAGGCACTGTGATATAGTGGTTAGACTGCTGGGCCCATGAGAGCTGGGTTCAAATTCTCACTTGGTCATAAAGTGCATTGGGTGACTTTGGGCCAGTCACCGCCTCTCAACCCAACCTACCTCACAGAGTTGTTTTGAGGACAAAGCTTGAGAAGAGGGGGAGCAATGCATGCCGATTTGAGTTCCTTGGAGGAAAACTGGGATAAAAACGGAATAGTAGGATTTAAAAATAAAATAAATAAGTAAAACCCAGTACACGCTTACTCAGAAATAAGTTCCACATTCTTCAGTGGGGCTTACACCCAGGTAATGTCTGCACAGGATTTTAGCCTCAGGCCAAGCAGTGGCTGGAGGCCACGTCTGGCTCCCAAGTTTAGTTTATCAGATTTTTTAGTGAAAACTTTTTAGAGCGGAGCATCGCCATTCTCCTTTCCCTCCTTGCTTGGATGGTTTTCAATAGTACTGAAAACAAACACAACCATATTTTACTTACCTAGTCTGTTTGGGTATGAAACTGATGGATTTTACCATCAGTGATGCCACAGACACAAATTTGAACAGGCCAGAGGCACAACTTGAGTACTTGGTCTCAGCATGACGATGGCTGCAGCGAGAGCTGTGATTTATGAGCCCAGAGAACAATACAGCCTGTGGGCTACGCTTGTGCTGCCTTCTGGACTCTTAATCACAGCAGCAGCCATGCATAGCTGTCTCTACTAACACAGATTTCTCATCCCCTCTCCTTGACCTTGGAATGGAACAGCAACAAAATAACCAGCAAAAGGAAGGATTCATATACCGTAAATGGACCAGTTACAGTAACCAAAATTACCAGAATTTTGTTTGTTTGTTTGTTTAGTCATTTAGTCATGTCTGACTCTTCATGACCCCATGGACCAGAGCACGCCAGGCATTCCTGTCTTCCACTGCCTCCCACAGTTTGGTCAGACTCATGTTGGTAGCTTCAAGAGCACTGTCCAACCATCTTATCCAGCATCATATCTTTTATATGCCTGTTGTCTTTCTCCATGGAGTTTTCTTGGCAGGGATACTGGAGTGGCTTGCCATTTCCTGCTGCAGGTGGATCACGTTTAGTCAAAACTCTCCACTATGACCTGTCCATCCTGGGTGGCCCTGCACAGCATAGCTCATAGCTTCTCTGAGCTATTCAAGCCCCTTCACCACGACAAGGCAGTGATCCATGAAGGAGACCAGAGTTATATATAGAAAATAGCTAGTGTGGTACTTGAGCTGGGTGTTCATCAGTATGAAGATGACACCCAGCTCTACCTCTCCTTTAAATCAGAACTAGTGAAGGCGGTGAAGGTCCTGTGTGAGTGACTGGGGGCGGTTGGAAGATGGATGGCGGCTAACAGATTGAGGCTGAATCCTGACAAGACAGAAGTACTGTTTTGGGGGGACAGGGGGGCGGGTGGGTGTGGGGGATTCCCTGGTCCTGAATGGGGTAACTGTGCCCCTGAAGGACCAGGTGCGCAGCCTGGGAGTCATTTTGGACTCACGGCTGCCCATGGAGGCGCAGGTTAATTCTGTGTCCAGGGCAGCTGTCTACCAGCTCCACCTGGTATGCAGGCTGAGACCTTACCTGCCGCTTGGACTACTGCAACGCGCTCTACTTGGGGCTACCTTTGAAGGTGACCGGAAACTGCAATTAATCCAGAATGCGGCAGCTAGACTGGTGACTGGGAGTGGCCGCTGGGACCACATAACACCGGTTCTGAGAGATCTGCATTGGCTCCTGTACATTTCCGAGCACAATTCAAAGTGTTGGTGCTGACTTTTAAAGCCCTAAACAGCCTCGGTCCTGTATACCTGAAGGAGTGTCTCCACTCCCATCGATCAGCTCGGACACTGAGATCCGGCACTGAGGGCCTTCTGGTGGTTCCCTCATTGTGAGAAGTGAGGTTACAGGGAACCAGACAGAGGGCCTTCTCAGTAGTGGCACCCACCCTGTGGAACACCCTCCCTTCAGATGTGAAGGAAATAAGCAGCTATTATCCTATCTTTAAAAGACACCTGAAGTTTTTAATATTTAACGCTGTACTGTTTTTAACACTTGATTGGGAGCCGCCCAGAGTGGCTGGGGAAACTCAGCCAGATGGGTGGGGTATAAATAAATTATTATTATTATTATTATTATTATTATTATTATTATTATTATTAACCCAGGGGTGGCCATTGTGTTCCTTTCAGATGTCATTGGACAGCAATTCCCACCATAACTGGTCTTTCACCATTCTAGCGGGGGCTGATGGAAATTGTTCTCCAAAAGCAGCTGGAGGAAATTATGGTGTCCACCCTTGTGTTCACCTCTCCCTCTCTTAACCCATTGTTCTTGTCTTTATTATGCATTTTGGTGTGTTTTTCCCTCATTGTATTTTTATGCTGTGAACCACCCTGAAATCTACAGATGAAGAAATTTCTTAAATGTCACATACTGGCTGGACACAAAGGCATGGTTGGAGGAACCTGCTGGGGAAGCACCAAGGGAAGAAGTCTCAGAGCCCAGGGAGCAATGGTGGGACAACAATGTGTGATCACAGGAAGAAAAGGGAGAAGCCTGGGAAGAGGAGGTGTTGGAAGCTGAAGGGGTAATAGGGCTTAGTGAGTTGGGAGAGTCTGTGGCAAAGAGAAGTCCAAAATCAGAGGCAGAATCTGAAGCAGATGAGTGGGATGAGGAAAGCCAAGAGGCAGAGATGAGTCAGGCTGGTGAAGAGTTACTGGTGTCTCCCCCTTCTGCAACTCCTTGTCCCCCAGAACCAAGAGAGGCATGAAACAGGAGGAGCAAAGGCAGGTGGCATGCAGAAACAGTCTCTGATTTCTTGAAAGAAGATCAGGAGAAGAGGAGATATAGGCAGCTTTGGGGAGATGGGGATTTTAGTCTCGGCAACCTGGTTCATAGAGTAAGACCTATAGGGCTTGAGCAGCTGTGCTTACTAGGCCTGGAACTCAGCCAAGCTTTATTTAGCTAATAAAATGTTGACTCCAGCTTTGAACTGTGTGATTGACTGGCTTACTCTGTGAATAATAATAATAATAATAATAATAATAATAATAATAATAATAATAATAATAATAGGTAAAAGGTAAAGGACCCCTGGATGGCTAAGTCCAGTCAAAGGTGACTATGGGGTTGTGGTACTCATCTCACTTTCAGGCCGAGGGAGCTGGTGTTTGTCCACAGACAGCTTTCTGGGTCATGTGGCCAGCAGGAGTAAACCGCTTCTGGCGCAACGGAACACCATGACGAAAGCCAGAGCGCACGGAAACACCATTTACCTTGCTGCCACAGCGGTACCTATTTATCTACTTGCACTGGCGTGCTTTTGAACAGCTAGGTTAGCAGGAGCTGGGACAGAATAACGGGAGCTCAGCCCCTCACGTGGATTTGAACCGCTGACCTTCTGATTGGCAAGCCCCAAAGGCTCAGTGGTCTAGACCACAGTGCCACCTGCATCTCAAATAATAATAATAATAATAATAATAATAATAATAATAATAATAATAATTAAAATAAATAAAAACAACCCATGCACACATCCTGAAAAAAGCCCCATTGATTGCAATTTGTGGAACAAATACCTTTCATTCATTCTGCATGAGCCCACAAGTACCCAGTGAAGTGCCTTCTTTGCCTTTATTATCTCAGCTAAGTATGTAAACATCATACCCAGGGCTCATTTTGGCCTGTCTTGAAAAGCAGATGCTTCCGTAAATCACAGAAGCAGGAAATGAAGACAAACATACGTTTGAAAGCCTCAGGAGTCAGCGCCATTTCATACCACAGCCCACATATATCATGATGTTCTCACCTTTGTGTCTAATTTATAACCAGACTCCCAGACTTCCGGGAGCTGGCATTCCTCAAATGAAGCATCACTCCAAAAGTCAAGTCAAGTGTCCCATATTTGTGCATCTGATTATTCCTGCCTATGTGTAGAAAACCTTATATTTGAATGTACCCACATTCATCTTGCTCGCATGGCCCACTTCTCCATTCTGTTACAGTCATTTTGAATCCTGATTCTATATTCTGAGATATTACCTAACCCTCCCAGTTTGGTGTCATCTGAAAATTATTATTATTATTTATTTCATTTCTATATTTCTTTACATTTTTCAGAGGGACACACACCTCAAAACGGTTTACAACCTACCTTAAAACATAAAATAAAAGAATCCAGAATAAAACATTACTGAAGAATGTATATATAATATAATGTGATATATAATGTATACATTTAAAGCAACATAGTTAACAGGAAACTAAAATATTAACTAAAATATTTCAAAATAAAGCATTACTAAAGGAAGTCAAATATAAAACGGTGTAATTAGCAAGAGAACATACCCTCCAACATTTCTCTGATGAAAATAAGGACACCCCATTCCATACTGATAATTTATACCCCACATATCTTATGGGGTTGCCCCAGCCACTCTGAGCAGCTTCCAACATATATAAAAACACAATAAAACATTAAACATATTTTTTAAAAATTCTGTGTATAGGGCTGCTTTCAGACAGCTCAGGGGTCAGATAACTCCATACCCTCCAACATTTTTCCATTGAAAATAGGGACATCCTAAGGAACAGTCAGACATTCTGGGAACAAATCAGAAAATGGGATGGATTCTCTAAATCAGGGACGCTTGGAGGTTCTGAGAGAATAATATATTATCAGAAGAAGAAGAAGGAGAAGAAGAAGAAGAAGAAGAAGAAGAAGAAGAAGAAGAAGAAGAAGAGGAGGAGGAGGAGTTTGGATTTGATATCCCACTTTATCACTACCCTAAGGAGTTTCAAAGTGGCTAACATTCTCCTTTCCCTTCCTCCCCCACAACAAACACTCTGTGAGGTGAGTGAGGCTGAGAGACTTCAGAGAAGTGGGACTCGCCCAAGGTCACTCAGCAGCTGCGTGTGGAGGAGTGGAGATGCGAACCCGGTTCCCCAGATTACGAGACTACTGCTCTTAGCCACTACACCACATTGGCATAGAAAAGATGCTGAACAACACTAGGCCCAGGATGTAACCCTACAGCATCCCATTTTCCACTTTTTCCCCAGGAGGGCAAAGGAACCATTGGCGAGCATTCTGGGTTCTGTTAGTAAAAGGGCTACAAATCCACATAACGGTAGCATTCTCTAGCCTACATTTTGCCAGCTTCTCTGCCAGAATATCATGGGGGACTTTGTCGAAAGCTTCACTGAATTCAAGTTACAGCCACAGTTCCTGATTTCTACTCAAATACAGTGTCTTTTCCCAGCCCTAAGGCAAAGAGCAATTCGCACGGGTCCCCAAGATGTTTCCACCAGCACTGATGCATGTTAACCCAGTGCCCTGAAGCAACAGCTCACGGTGGGTGCCTCCGAAATGCCATCTGAGTTACACACCATGCAAAGCGACAACGCTTGGACCCTTGTTACACTGTAGAGATCTTTCGCTTTATTAGTCCAGCTGTTATCCTCACCCCCCTGCTTTGGCACCGAGTCAGTTGCTGTGGTTATTTCTCGACCCCTGACGCCGTAACATTTGACTGGGTCAAGTGCACCAGTTCTGCAGCTCGCTCCAACTGCAGTGCTCATCTGTTGACAGCTAGCAAAATGCTCAAGTCTTTGGAGCTTTTAAAAAGGAAATGGAAATGTTTGATTCTGCTGATGAAGCAGAACAACAACGCTCTTGGCTTTGCGAGAGGGAAGGCTGTTTTTTTGTTTTTTAAAGTCAGTCCTTGAAACAATTGGGGGCAAGTGAGGCTCAGAAAACTTTAGGCTGTGGTAATAGAACCTCAGGGCATCTTCAGATTGTTGCTATTTGCAGGTGGAATTCTTTTTTGTTGTTTAAATTAACAATAACAATTTCATTTAACAAGGAGGTTTGAGACACGAGTGGATAAAACTTAGGATACTTATTTCACTTCAAGGTTTTCTCAGTTGTTTCACACTTAATACTTTGGTTCTTAACTTAATGCTTTGGTTCTTAACAAGGTGGTACTTTCTGTCAGTGACACACCCCTTAGACAATCCTACTCCTGCGGTACTCCAAGTAATGGACCCAAGGTTTCACTGCTTCTCTTATTAGAAGAATCCCTTGTGGGAATGTTCAGGGATGCAGGAGAGGATATATTGTCTGATTATATCCTTATCCAACTTGTGTTAACTGTTGGGAAACTGCCAGGGAGATAACGTCCATCATGAGCCCCCAAGCCGGAGTTCTGGACATCCATCGGCCTCCCGTAGTCACGCAGATCCAACAGTTAGGGGCACAAAGCCTTAGAAATTCCTAGCCACATTCCAGGGCTTGGTGCACCCTCTTTCAGCAGAAACGCAGCCAAAAGCTTGCATCACAGAAGAGCAGAAGAGCATAATTTACAGACTTTATTAGAACATGAACAGAACAAAAGAAAACACGTCCATTCTGTCAGCGTCTCTGAGCCGACTGACAAAACCGAAAGGAATATCAGAACAATAAACATCCTGTGATCAGGACATGCGCAGACTCTTACAGAAAGCCTGCTCCCTTTTAAGGTGGAACGGAAATATCCTAACATCCTCCCCCTTTCCGTGTAACCTGTTGTACCTGTGGTTCACCCAATTGCAACTTTTGTACATAAACCTTAAGTTGTTCTCTGTTAACAACCTTAGACAACAGATCAGCAGGAATTTCATTTCCTGGCATGTAGGACACCTGAATCAGTCCTTTCTGAATACACTCTCTTGCACGATGTAGCTTAATCTGCAAGTACTTGGTTCTTTGCTTGCAACTCTCCGAGTTCAGCAAAGCCAAACAAGATCTATTGTCTTGATACACTTGTATAGGACATTTCACAGAAACCCTGATGTCCTTAAACAGTTGCATCAACCATTCACAATCCATGAGTGAAAATGACAGAGCATTGAGTTCTGCTTCACAGGAACTTAGGCTCACTGTTGTCTGCTTCTTGCACAACCAGTCAAACAGGCAGTGGTTGTACATGTAGCATACTCCAGAAGTGCTTGTACCATCCGTGGTGTCACTTCCAAAACTTGCATCTGCAAAGATTTCAAGACCTCCAGTCTTCTGACTGGTGAACCTTAGCCTGTAGTGCATAGTCCCTTTCAAATAGCGGGCTATGCGCTTCAGAGCTTTCCAATCCTGAACCGTAGGATTGTTGGCATGTCTGCTAAGCAGATTACAGCTTACAGCTATGTCAGGTCTTGAACATCTGGCAATGAAATTCAACTTGCCTAGAATGCATCTGTATAGCGTTGTGTCAGAAAACGCTTCAGCAGTACTGTCTACCTGGTAACCTGTCACCATCGGTGTGTCTGCTGGGTTTGCATCAACCAAATTCAACCTGGTTAACACATCAGCAATTTTCTGTGTTTGGTGTACCAGAAAATTACCTGCTTGGTCCTTCTCCACCTGCAGAGAAAGATAGTTGGATACCTCACCAAGATCCTTCATGTCAAAGTGCTCCTTCAGCTGAGCTAGGGTGCTTTGGTAAAAAGCCTGATTCTTCCAAAACATCAGAAGATCATCAACAAAACATAAACAATACAGTTTGTTTTGCCCCTCCTCCTTGACAAACACACATGGATCAGCTTTGCCCTGGTGAAAACCTAGAGAAAGCAATGTCTCAGTGAGTTTTGTGTTCCAACACCTGGCACTCTGCTTGAGACCATATAAGGATTTCCGCAGTTTACAGACCATTCCCTTCTGTATCTGCATCCCATCAGGTGGAAGCATGTACAGCTCCTCCCCCAAAACCCCGTACAAAAAAGCTGTATTAATGTCATGGTGGGAAACATGCAGTTTCTCCTCCGCAGCGATCTTGAGCATCAGCCGAATGCTCTCATATTTGACTGTGGGAGAGTAGGTCTCGTGGTAATCCTGTCCTGGTACCTGTGAAAAACCTCTGGCAACCAATCTGGCTTTGTGTCTGACTACCTTGCCATTCTGGTCTGTCTTGGCCTTGAAGACCCATTTGCTGCCAACCAGTCTCATTCCTGGGACTACCGGTACCAATTTCCAAGTTTGGTTCCTGTTCAAGGAATCAACTTCAGCCTTCATGGCATTAAGCCAAGGCTCAGCATCTTTAGAGGTCAACTCCTGAACCTCTTTGAAGCTTGAAGGTTCCCATACCTTCTCTGAGCTACTAAGAACAGCAGTTGCTGTCTTAGCAAACTCATCAGCATACCTCTTTGGAGGTCTGCCTTTGGTCGCCCTTTCAGATCTGCGTACTAGACGCAAGTCTTCTGGACTCATCTCCTCTTTCTTAGGAGAAAAGTGACCAATGGTGAACAGTGGTTCTTCCAGTTCATTGTCAGACGTATCAGATGGTCTGACTGAGGCCTTTGCGCTCTCATAGTCTGCTGTGTCATCACTGTCACTGACACCAGCAGCAGCAGCAGCAGCACCCACTGAACTGGAATCCGAACTCTGATCATCATCATCATCATCATCATCATCATCCTCATCCTCATCATCATCATCATCAGCAGCAGCAGCAGCTTTCTCATCCTTAGCTGCTTGCTTGACATCACCTTCATCCTCCTCTGGGTAACTCTGGAAAATTCCCACATTTTCCCCCCACTTAGGATTGTACTCAACACTCCTTGTGAACTTAATGGATTTAGAGTCAGTCATCCATACCCTGTATGCACCTTTTTCGTACCCCATGAACAAACCATGTGCTCCACGCTTCCCAAGCTTGTTGGTTTGTTGTGTGCGTACCCACATGTCCGAACCAAAAATTCTCATGTGTTTGGTGTTGGGTTTCTTGCCAAACATCTTCTCATAGGGGGTACAACCAATGGGTGATGACAATCTGCGATTATAACTGTAAACCAAATTCCCCAAAGCCTCCCCCCAAAACTTATCAGGGAGATTGGCATCATGCAACAAGGTTTTGATTCCTTGCAGCAATGTTTGATTTGCTCTCTCCGCAAGACCATTCATCCATGGCGATCTGGGTGTTGACATGTCATGCTGGATTCCCTTCTCAGTCAGGAAAGCTTCAAACTGCTGAGAAGTGAACTCCCCGCCCCGATCAGTAAAAAAACAAGAAATACGTTTACCGTGCACATTCTCCAACCAAGCACAGAATGCCTTAAACTTTGGAAACGCTTGCGATTTCTGTTCGAGCAAATACACATGAATGTACCTGGAAAAAGAATCAATCAGAATCATGAAGTACCTTGCTCCTCCTATAGAGGGCGCAAGTGGACCAACCAGGTCTGCGTGCACTAGCTGGTAGGGCTTGGAAGCCTGCCTGCTAGACTCCTTGCCTTTTGGAGCAACCTTCACCTTGTTCTCTGCACAAGATACACATTTCATGTGAAATTTACAGGGTTTGATGTTCAAACCCTCAACCACCTCTGGCATTTTGGCCAGTGCCTTCCAAGAGAGGTGACAAAACCTTCGATGCGCATCATGAATGCAACCTGCATGAAGAACTTTGTTAGTTTGTGCAACACAACAAGAATCAGCATTATTCACAACAGCAGTGTCATCATAAGTTATATGGAACAAACCATCCATAAACTTTGCATGCAAATAGTCCTCTTTGCCTTTACTGATGACACAGACGCTCCTCTTGAAGGAAATCTGAAAACCACGCCCAGTAAGCTGTGGGACACTCAACAAGTTGCTTGCAGCTCCTGGAACAAAAAGTACATTACTGATGGTAGTGTGCAGACTTGCAAGTTTCACAGTCCCTTCTCCTGCAATTTGCAACGTCCTTCCATCAGCCAGGTGGATCTCACCTTCCTGAGGCTTGAAGGAGATAAAGAGATGGCGATCCTTCGAAATGTGGCGCGTACAGCCTGAATCAATAACAAAGCTGCCTTTGGCTGTTGGAGCAGTCTTTACAGCAAGCAAACCCTTGTTCTCCACGGGTGTGGGCTTTTGCAGCTTGCCCCCCTGCTGCTCCTGGCCAGCTGACGTGCCTTTAGCCTTTGGTGAAGCTGTGCCAGCAAGCAAAACCTTGCTTTCCACTGGCGTGGGCTTTTGCAGCTTGCCCCCCTGCTTCTGGTCAGCAGACGTGCCTGTAGCCTTTGGTGAAGCAGTGCCAGCAAACATCGCTTTGTTTGGCGCGGGCTCTTCACCCTCCCTCTGCTCCTGGCCATCTGCAGACGTCTGCGTCTGGCTCTGTTTACCTTTGCCTTTCCGGCCTCTGCAAAGGCGATGGCCTTGGTTCCCATGAGAAACAGAGCTCTCAGCTGCCGACTCCTTGGCTCCCTCTGGAGGCTGGAATGCTGCCTGGGATGACGTGACGCTCAGCTCCCCCTGCAGCTTGCAACCGGTGCCCTCAGCATCCCTGCAATCACCCGCATTCTGGGAAACAGCTAGGACCTCCGATGCAGTCAAACTCTGGGCTGGGATTATTGGCTTGTGAGCTTTTTCCAAAGCAGTCCACATTGCACGTGCAGTGGTGTTGCCAGCCAGCGTCTTAATTTCCTCAAGAGATACAGATAGGACTATTACGTCTATCGCTTTCGAATTTTGCGATTTCCATCTCTCTGTCAGAGGAACTGGGGGGGGGGCTCAAATACAGTATGCCAGACCCCAAACTGACGCAGCAAAGATTCACACCATTTTGCCCAGGATTCATAATTCTGCCCATGCAACTTAGGACACTGAGCAGTTTCTGAGGTCTGTAAGAGATCCATCTCAGCTTTTTACTTGAGCCGTGAGCCCTATGCCTTCAAAGACTCCTTATCTTGGCAGCTATTAATCACGAAGTCTTTGGCTCAGCTCCCAGGCCAGTTAAGCCTTGCCGAGGTAAAACAGGAAAACGTCCCTTCCTTTCGCTTTCCCCACTTCATACCTCAAACGCAGTCTGTTGCAGCTTTACTCTCCTGTAGGTGCCGTGAATCTGGGCCCGAAACCTTGTTGTTGGGAAACTGCCAGGGAGATAACGTCCATCATGAGCCCCCAAGCCGGAGTTCTGGACATCCATCGGCCTCCCGTAGTCACGCAGATCCAACAGTTAGGGGCACAAAGCCTTAGAAATTCCTAGCCACATTCCAGGGCTTGGTGCACCCTCTTTCAGCAGAAACGCAGCCAAAAGCTTGCATCACAGAAGAGCAGAAGAGCATAATTTACAGACTTTATTAGAACATGAACAGAACAAAAGAAAACACGTCCATTCTGTCAGCGTCTCTGAGCCGACTGACAAAACCGAAAGGAATATCAGAACAATAAACATCCTGTGATCAGGACATGCGCAGACTCTTACAGAAAGCCTGCTCCCTTTTAAGGTGGAACGGAAATATCCTAACAATAACAATTTCATTTAACAAGGAGGTTTGAGACACGAGTGGATAAAACTTAGGATACTTATTTCACTTCAAGGTTTTCTCAGTTGTTTCACACTTAATACTTTGGTTCTTAACTTAATGCTTTGGTTCTTAACAAGGTGGTACTTTCTGTCAGTGACACACCCCTTAGACAATCCTACTCCTGCGGTACTCCAAGTAATGGACCCAAGGTTTCACTGCTTCTCTTATTAGAAGACTCCCTTGTGGGAATGTTCAGGGATGCAGGAGAGGATATATTGTCTGATTATATCCTTATCCAACTTGTGTTAACAAGTTCCACAATTTCAGCAGAGTAACATTCCCCTTATTTTAAACTTTGCAACGGATGCGTTTGCTCAGGCTCGCTAAAGCCTCTATAATAACTGTTCTGGTATTTTCCCCTTATTCCCTCATAAAATATAAGAGACGACACAGTCTTTTACAAAAGTATAAAAAGAGTTTACTTACATTCTGTTCACAATCAGATCCCAGAAGGCAGACTTAGCTTAATGAAGTAACATACACTTGGAATCTATCTCATAAGAAGACAGTCCCTTTGTCCTCTCTTGGCTGGAAGCCAAGAGGGCATCTTTGGCTTAGTAGATGTTTCTTCAATGCATGTGGTGAAAGAGAGAGAGATGGCTGCCCTGCCCTGCGCTTTTGTCATTACCTGCACAGGTGAGGCCACACCCACCTCTAGTCACATGCAGAGGAAGTCTGTCCCAGCCCAGAAGGGAACAGGAAGTTTACCTGCTGGCTGGACAAACATTCCTCCCCATGTGCAAACATGTTCACTCTAGGAATGTTGTACTTGACTGCTCTTGTGTTTCACATCATACATCTCTCCCCTCCTGACTGGAATGAGACCTAAGTAGACTGTCTCTTTACAGCTTCTACTTCTCCTGTCTCAACCTCAGCCTCCCAGTTAATTCCTGGCCTAATTACTCTTACAGGACACCACACACTGTCCTTCACCCTAAGCTCAGAGACTCCTTTCTCAAGCTTGTGATATTTTCCACAGTGGATGTTTCTACTCAGAACCAGCTCTCACTCCCTATCTTCCTACCTATCCTCCCAACCTCAATCCCAATCCACTCCAAAACCCTCTCCCAGCACTCCCTCCAAAACTCCAATTTTGCAGGTGGAATTCAATCACATACTGGCAAATCCATGTTGCACATTTATAGTTGATTGAGCAACAAGCCCTCTTCCTCTAATTCAGGCTTTTTGTGATCAGGTAAATAATGGAGAAATGCAGGATGGCACTTGCTTGGATGCTACATCATCTAACTTGCTTGCCAACAAATCAAAACAAATGCTAATTAAATAGCCAACGTTGTCTACTCTCCCTGAAAACAAATCAGGATGAATCCTCAACAAACAGGTTGTATGGAAATGCAGATAGATTCCAAATCACCAGAAGTAATAACTGCACAAGATTCTGCACTGGGCAGCCCTCATTCAGAGTCCTGTTGTAGATGCCAGGTATCAACAAACTGCAGTTTAATTCTGAGCTAACTACTGTGGAGTGGTAGAGGGAGGGGACAAAAAATATCAGCAAACACACAGAAGTTTTTTTCCTGTCCAATTCTGTCTACTGGTGCAGATGGCAAGCTGTGGAACAGAAATAAATATGGCGGCTGGAAAAAATGGGAGTGTGCAGACTCTTATGTGCTAATCACATCAGATCTGAGCAAATCAGATCTGAGCAACCCATTTGTGACATAATGTCCCAGTCTGAATGTCCCAGTCTCTCAATAGGAGTATAGCATCTAGATCAAGGGAAGTAATAGTGTCACTGTATTCTGCTCTGGTCAGACCTCACCTGGAGTACTGTGTCCAGTTCTGGGCACCACAGTTCAAGAAGGACACTGACAAACTGGAACGTGTCCAGAGGAGGGCAACCAAAATGGTCAAAGGCCTGGAAACGATGCCTTATGAGGAACGGCCAAGGGAGCTGGGCATGTTTAGCCTGGAGAAGAGGAGGTTAAGGGGTGATATGATAGCCATGTTCAAATATATAAAAGGATGTCACATAGAGGAGGGAGAAAGGTTGTTTTCTGCTGCTCCAGAGAAGCGGACACGGAGCAATGGATCCAAACTACAAGAAAGAAGATTCCACCTAAACATTAGGAAGAACTTCCTGACAGTAAGAGCTGTTCGACAGTGGAATTTGCTGCCAAGGAGTGTGGTGGAGTCTCCTACTTTGGAGGTCTTTAAGCAGAGGCTTGACAACCATGTGTCAGGAGTGCTCTGATGGTGTTTCCTGCTTGGCAGGGGGTTGGACTCGATGGCCCTTGTGGTCTCTTCCAACTCTATGATTCTATGATTCTATGATTCTATGATTCTATGATTCTATGAATGCAGGCAAAGAGGAAGATTGGCCCTGGATTACCAGGTGAGTTTCATGATTGTGAGTTGGAATTTGAAGCCTGGTCTCCCTGTTCCTGGTTTGATGGCTTGCATGAGACTACAGGTATATGTATGGTTTGGTGGTTAAGAAAGAAATGTGCAGACTTACTCTATTATTATCAATTTCAAACAGCAGTGATTAAAGTTTCATTTTTTAATTTTTGTTTAGTCTCTTTCTCCCGCTTCCTTTTCCACTTCAAAACTTATTTGTGTTCATTAAGGCTTCTGTCACTTTGCAAAAGTCCCCTGTGGTATAATTTCTATTTTGATGTTCCAATTCTCACCTTTCATGGATATATATATATATATATATATATATATATATATATGCTGGTGTCAAAGCCTCAAGCAGAGACATTTGTGTCCATTAATTACCTTTCCCCGTTGGGCTTTTGCCTTGCCGCATGATGAAAATATATTTCCTCTTTTCTTGGTTCATTCCAAAGGCAATTTCAAATTCACTTTTCCCCTCCTGCTCCTCACACGTTTAACCACATACACAAAATCTGAGTGATGGTTGTCCTGGCTAACTATACAGAGCCATTAGCAGAGTTGAACATATGTCCCCATACGTTGTTGAACAACAACAGGTGTGGAGAACTGGATCTAGTCAGCAGGCCATATCTTTATCTCCCTTACCTCTGATAGGCCAAATGTGACAGGTGGGCGGAGCAGCCGACTTGTCAATCATCTCAATTCATAATGGCAAAACACCTACACACCCACCTACCCAGTGAATAAAACAATGATCTGAAATTTAAGATTATTCAAGATTATTCAAGATCTGAAAATTCCTAGACGTGCGAAGTTTGATTCCAAGTGCAAATTACAAAATTACGAAAGTGGGAAGGGACCCAAAGGGTCATTCAGTCTAATGCCCTTGCAATGCAGGAATAACTTACAATATTAAACCAGACACTTTCCACGATCAAAATGTGCTACATTTGAAGGTCTTTGATAATAGGCTTCATTTCTGTTTCCTGCTGGTCTTCAGAACCATGATTTTTGTCTCAGGATGGCCTAATATATTACCCAGTGGCACATCTTTCTTTCAGAAGAGTCCAGGATTTATAGTTGCTATTTTGAGTAGAAAATTCACTCACTTCATGCTAGACATTTAGGATTAATGTTTGCACACTCTGAATTACAAAATGAAAGTAACCCTACTCTAACTAAATGTGAAATGCAAAAAATAATTCTGTAACATTAAAGTAAAGGAAATTTCCATAACTTCTACTGGTTTGGAATCATGTATTTTCTTTTGTTGTCCATGAGGAGTAGTAAGAAGATATTCAAAGCACTAAATTTCACACTAATCCCTGAAATTCTGTTGAAACCTCCTTCCCTGCAGAGTCTGACGTCTCCCCAGACACTCCCTGCATGCAGTCAAATTTCCTTGTGCATTTGTGAGGCTAAAGGCCTGTCTGACTTAAAAACAAATGAAATATGAAACACTCAGGATGCCAAATTCTTTGCAAGATCTCCTGTTCAACACTTTTGTGCTGCAATCATGGGCAGGCATAATAGATATCTGCACGTATATCTTTTAATCGCCAACTCAGTCAAGGTTTTGCATTCCTCTAAATTGCATGTGTCTGCATGTATGAATTGACCAGCTCTCATTATGACTGCTTGCATCTATAATTACCGTAATATTTTCATCAGTTATAGTTCTCATTAAGTGCAACATCAAGTTTATAATTGTGAAGCAAAGCAGAGCTTGACTGACCTCCAGGCATATGGCTGCATCAAAGCGTGGCTTTTAATTGAGTTCCATGCAGATGTATGGCCAGGGATAAGACATGGTCTTAAAGGCTTGTTAAAGTCATCCTTACCTCTTGTTGGTTTTGCCTGGAAGTTAAGTGCATTCTCATTGATCCTGCTCAGTATTGACTGCCTGTACATAATGCTTCTGGATGAAAGTTCAAATCAACATAGAAAACACAGTTCACTTAACAAGCCCTATTGGCAATTGGGGGTGAACGTTTACCTCTTTTACCTCTGGCTCCCCCTCCTGATCCTGTGGCCAGCAATTTGCATTTTCTGCTTTTGTATAGCACCTAATGCATTATACACAAGTGACGCTCATGGTGATGGAGGCTTAGTAAAAGATATAGTGCAGTCTTCCTCAACCTGATGCCCTCCAGGTGTTAAGAACGTAAGAAGAACCTGCTGGTTCATGTCAATGGTTCACCTAGTCCAGCATTCTGTTCTCACAGTGGCCAAACTGATACGTGAGGGAAACTTGCAAGCAGGACTTTCTGACAGTAGAACAGATTCCCTTGGAAGGTTGTGGACTCTCCTTCCTTAGACATTTTTAAGAAGAGTGGGGTGATCACACAGGGTCCCCAGACGTTTGACGGTCTATTGATCCCTGTGCCACCACTGTGCTCACTTCCCCGCTGCCACCAACCCGTTACTCTCAGGTAAAACTCTGAGTCCAGTTGTTAAAAGTGAACCAAATAAACAAATTTATTTTATAAACATTAACAAGTTTATTGTTTCTCAGGTAATATTCCTGTCAATATCCTAACTTTAGTTTCTTTACTGGCCTATACCTTCCTAATACCTTCTGACTGGTTATCTCAACTGTTTGACTGACTCCTCTTAACAAATTCTCTCACTCTCTCACATCAGACTAGCCCAACCCACAAACTTATCCTCTCTCTCTCTCTTCTAACTCCAGACTGTCTTTTCAACAACTCTAACTCCTAACTCCTCCCCTTGGGTTCCCATTGGCTAGTCATTTTACAATTAGTTAACCCTTTCCTTATGAACCTTGTATGATGTCACACACCTAGGAGGGCAAACTCCACACAGAGGTTGGCTGGCCATTTGTCATGGATGCCTTAGTTGAGATTCCTGCATTGCAGTGGGTTGGATGACCCTTGGGGATGACTTTTTCCTGTCTGTAGTTTCAACAAAACCTTGGTTTAACTTTAAAATGTCAGCCTTTTGGGCTCTAATTCAAAATCTCAGGTTAGTGTTACATGGCCTGAACCAGCTGCCAGCCTATTCTTATGTTCTTGATGTGAATAATTTGTGAAGCGGTTGAATTCTTTCAGTTAATCATGTGTTCTTTGAAGTACTTCCTCTTGTCTCTGTTGAATCTACCACTAATTAATTCCATTGAGTGACTCTATCCTAGTATTAGGCAAGCGGAAGAAAAAGTCATTGTCGTCCACATTCTCCATATTCTTTGTATTTTAACAAGCCTCTTATCATGTCTCTTCTTAGTCATTTCTCTTCTGAATTACAAAGCCCTGTACTGCACATTCTGCAAAGTTATCATGTGCAGACATGTTTCTAACGCTCTCCACAACACTTGAGTTTTCCTTAGAGGTTTCTCTCCCATTTCACTCATTTTCAGGCCAGTTCACAGCACAGTGAAGATTGCTGTCCCTGTATTCCTGCAAGCCCTTCACTTGTGTTCTATGCTGTTCACTTAATTTTTAATACCAAACATGAATGCCCATGATAGACTGCCAGTTTCCATTGTCTTCTTTATTATTTTACAGCCACTACATTAAATAAACTTGCATTTCAGAGCAAACCTGAGGGGGCATGTGCATTGTCATATATCCTTCATGCTTTCATTATTCAGTTAAAGAAGGAGTAGCCAACACGGTGACCTCCAGATATTTTTGGACCACAGCTCCCATCATTCTTGAGGAATGGCCATCCTGGCTGATGCTGATGAGAACTGTAATTCACAACATTTTTCAGGACATCCTATTAGTGTGGTAGGAGAGCTGGATATTTATTTATTTTTACATCCGGCAACCAATGTGCCTCTTTGGTTTTAGATAGTACATGGGTAAAATAAAAAAGGTAAAGGACCCCTGACAGTTAAGTCCAGCTGCGGACGACTCTGGGGTTGCAGCACTCATCTCACTTTACAGGCCAAGGGAGCCGGCGTTTGTTCACAGACAGTTTTTCTGAGTCATGTGGCCAGAATGACTAAGGTGCTTCTGGTGCAATGGAACACTGAACTGAAACCAGAGCAGCACACTGAAATGCCATTTACCTTCCCAGTGGAGTGGTACCTATTTATCTACTTGCACTTTTTTTGGCGCGCTTTCAAACTGCTAGTTTGGAAGGAGCTGGGATCGAGCAATGGGAGCTCATCCCGTCGCGGAGATTCGAACCGCCAACCTTCTGATCAGCAAGTCCAAGAGGCTCAGTGGTTTAGACCACAGTGCCACCCGTGTCCCAGTACATGGGTAGACAAAGCTAAAAAGCCCAGGGCACAAATTTTCACAGCCCTCTAGCAGCTATAGTGGCTCATTTACAAGAAGTAATGTGTCAAGTGTAAACCTGCAATTCTGACCAAAGTGAAGCCTCAATTCTGACCAAACTAAGCCCCCTAGAGCACAATAAACAACAGGTGCTGGGGACCAATGAGAGGGATGTCACCCTCATGCCCTGCTCATGTGATTCTCAGAAGCATCTGGTTTGCCACAGCTGGAAACAAAATACTTGACCAAGACAGTAGGAGAAGCCTTCCTTTCCTATCATAAATTCTTATTCAGATGAGGCCATGTATCTGCAATGACCCCACAAAGACAGCTCTAAAACACAGCTGCCAATGCTGGCAGGACAAAATCCTCATTGAGATTGAAAATATTGCTCCTGATGTAAACATAGCCCCATATTGCTAGCCAAGGGAGTAACTCAATTGAAATCGACCTTGAGTGTCTGCCAAGGCAATGCACAAGTCAGTTCACTGGGACTGTCCACAAGGGCCGATGCTGACTAATGATTTATCCCCCCCCCCCCCCAAAAAAAAAACACACACACACCACACAATGTCTGAAAGAGTCTCCTCTCTGTCTGGCACAAATTTGGCTTCCACAAGACCACATTTTGTACCTGTGATGCATTGAGATCTTTAACAATGAGATCACATATTCCTTCTGAGTATTATCATATTGCAAATGGGAATGGGTCAAACAATGCTCTCCCTCCCTTAATTTTTACCTGTGCACAATGCGGGGGGGGGGGTGAGATTAACTCTACTGAAAGTGAGAGTAACTATTGCACTTCTAATGCCCTTGGACATCCATAGATGAACATAATGTATGAGTAATAATAATAATAATAATAATAATAATAATAATAATAATATATGCCATGCATCTGACTGGGTTGCCCCAGCCACTCTGGGTGGCTTCCAACAAATTAAACACAGTAAAACATCAAACATTAAGAACTCCCCTATACAGGACTCCTTTCAGGTGTCTTCTAAAAGTCAGATACAGTGGTACCTCGGGTTACAGACCCTTCAGGTTACAGATGCTTCAGGTTACAGACTCCAGAAATAATACCTCGGGTTAAGAACTTTGCTGCAGGATGGGCAGATGAAGCTGATTGACTGTATGGGACTGGCAGAAATGACTGGCAGAATCCGTGACCAGGGAGAAGAGTCAGCAGAAGAAGACTGGAAAAAAATTAAGGCCTATCTACAAAAATATTGTAAAATTAAGGAATGTTGAATGATGCTGGATTGAAATTAAGTGGTTTCAAGCTGTAACTATGATAAAATGACTTTCTTTTTGTAAGTAAGAATTTAAAGCTACAATAATTTAAGATGCTGAGATAAGGATTTGCTGTATAAATAATTCAAACTGGGTATACAAGAAGGGGAGGTATGAGGAGGTCGGGGAAATAAGTCACAAGAAAATAAGTTGTGAAATTTATGTGGTTTTTAAAATATTTTTATGTTTGTTTTTTCTTTTTGTTTTGTAAAAAATTGGAAACTTTAATAAATATCTTTTTTAAAAAAAGAAAGAACTTTGCTGCAGGATGAGAACAGAAATTGTGTCGGGCGGCACAGTGGCAGTGGGGGCCCCATTAGCTAAAGTGGTACCTCAGGTTAAGAACAGTTTCAGGTTAAGAACGGACCTCCAGAACTAATTAAGTTCTTAACCCGATGTACCACTGTAGTTGTTTCTTTCCTTGACTGAGAAAACTCTCTGCCTGGTTTCCTGTAGCTTCAGGTCTTGCATTGAGACAACTACCAGCAGACCCTCAGAGCTGGATCTCAGTGTCTGCACTGAATGACGCAGGTGGAGACTCTCCTTCAGGTACATAGGGCCAAGGCCATTTGGGCTTTAAAGGTCAAGACCATTGAATTGTGCTTGGAAACATACTGGGAGCCAAAGCAGGTCTTTCAAGACCAGTGTTATATGGTCCCAGCAGCCACTCCCAGTCACTAGTCTAGCTGCAGCATTTTGGATTAGTTGTAGTCTCCGAGTCACTTTCAAAAATAGGCCCACGTAGGGTGCATTGTCACTTAGACAGCATTGCAATCAATGAGGGTGCAAGTCAGGGGGTTACCCAACTGTTTGCATTTAATTCCATGGGAATTCAGGTGCAACTAACTCAGGCTGAAATCGTATATACACTCACCTGGAAGGAAGTCCCACTGAACTTCACGGGATATGACTTTTGAATGACTGGAATGTAGCCCAGTGTACAGAGGTCTGAGTCACATCTATGTTTTCACCCATCTTAGTCTCTGGCAATGTTCACCAATTGGCATGTGGCTCCCAGAAGGTTGCCCACAAGGAAATGCATCCATTGGACTGAGAAGGGTTCCCAACTCTTGGTATACCCAGACCTTCTTGTTCCGACACAGCCTGAATTAATCCTGACCCCTAGGTCCCCACAATTTAAAATAATATCTACAGAGCGGTGGAAATGCCAGCTCCTAAGTATTTGCATTAAAAAGCATTAAGAAAAAGAAAAAGGCAAAAGCCAGCATAAATAAAAACAGTGGAGCCAGCATAAGAAGTACATACCGTAACTCAGTTAAAATCAAATACCATTAAATGTCTAGGCAAAGCAACAACAACACATTTTACCTGGCTCCTAATAAATATCAATAAAGCTGGGCCTTCTGGCTCTTAATAGCAGCTGAAGTCACATGACCTGGAAATGGCCAAATGCAAAGTGATCAGAGCTCCTGCACCTTTGGAGAACTGAGCAGGGGAGCTAACCTGGGCCCCAGGTTATGGGTGCCCAGTGTATATGATGTCATAATGTCACATGTGTCCCCCGGGCCTCAGAACCTGACTTCCAGTGGCACCTCGGAGGTCTCACGAGGCCTTGGACATGATTTCCAGTGCTTCTCGAGGCACCAGAAGTTGTGTTGGGGGGCCCTGTGGTGTGGGTGCTGGGCACCCACAATTTTTTTTGTGGGTTCTCAGGCACCCAGAGCCCCCTAGAGTTGGCACTGAGAATTAGCTTAATGGTAGAATGAATAAGTTTGATCTTCTTGCAGTCTATGGGACTCTCAAGAGTCTCCTCCAGCACCATAATTCAAAAGCATCAAATCTTTGGCGATCAGCCTTCTTTATGGTCTAGCTCTCACTTCCATACATCACTACTGGGAAAACCATAGCTTTAACTATACGCACCTTTGTTGGCAAGGTGATGTCTCTGCTTTTTAAGATGCTGTCTAGGTTTGTCATTGTTTTTCTCCCAAGAAGCAGGCGTCTTTTAATTTTGTGGCTGCTGTCACCATCTGCAGTGATCATGGAGCCCAAGAAAGTAAAATCTCTCACTGCCTCCATTTCTTCCCTTTCTATTTGCCAGAAGGTGATGGGACCAGTGGCCATGATCTTCTTTAGAAGATCAAACCTATCCATTCTTAAGGAAATCAGCCCTGAGTGCTCACTGGAAGGACAGATCCTGAAGCTGAGGCTCCAATATTTTGGCCACCTCATGAGAAGAGAAGACTCCCTGGAAAAGACCCTGATGTTGGGAAAGTTGGAGGGCACAAGGAGAAGGGGACGACAGAGGATGAGATGGTTGGACAGTGTACTGGAAGCTACCAGCATGAGTTTGACCAAACTGTGGGAGGCAGTGGAAGACAGGAGTGCCTGGCATGCTCTGGTCCACGGGGTCACGAAGAGTCGGACATGACTAAACAACTAAACAACAACAACAACAGAACAGCTTCACATGCAGAAGATCCCAAGTTCAATACCCAGAATCTCCAAGAAGGACTGAGAACATCCCATGTCTGAAGAGAGTCACTTTCAGTCCGCATAAATAATGCTGAGCTAGATGAACCAATGGGTTTCATTAAGTATAAGGCAGCTTTCTATGTACTCACCTTCAGTTGCTATAGGCCTGCCACCCCTTGTATCAAGGGATGTAACCATCCCCATTTCAAACTTCAAAAGATGGGTGTGTTTCAGTTTGCACATTCTTTCTGAAAGTGCAAATTAGGAAGGTCTGCCTTTCAAAATAATCTAAGAAGAGTCTATTGCAGTGTTTTCCAAACTTGGGTCTCCAGCTGTTTTTGGACTACAGCTCCCATCATCCCTGACCACTGGCCCTGCTAGCTAGGGTTGATGGGAATTGTAGTCCAAAAAACAGCTGGAGACCCAAGCTTGGGAAACATTGCTCTACTGCATCAAGACAATGGCCCACCTAGTCCAGCATCCTATTCTCACAGTGACCAATCATTATGGTAATATGACCTGAATCAAATTGATCCCCTATTCATATCCTAGACCACAGAGGAAGCTGACCATTCCATACCACTAACTAATCAACCAACCAACCAACCAACCAACCAACTAACCACCCATCTCTAAAAGAACAGAATTTCACTTTAAAATAAATAAATAAATAAATAAATAAATAAATAAATAAATAAATAAATGTGGTCAGCAGATTGTGATGGGCACAGTTATCAAAACAGTTAAAGGTAAAGGCCCTGGAGGCCCCTCGACTGACTTCAGGTCCAGTGTTGGACCATTTCGATCGGATACGCCCTACTGATGTGGATAGATTCCTCCAAGTTGGTAGGCCCACCACCTGCCTCCTTGATCCGTGCCCGTCTTGGCTGATTAGGGAGTGTCCAGATGTTGCGCGGACCCCCTTGGTTGAAATTATCAATTTGTCCCTTGACACAGGGAAATTCCCAGGGGAACTGAAGGAAGCAGTGGTGTGTCCACTCTTAAAGAAAACTTCATTAGATCCCTTAGACCTATCCAATTACCTCCCAATTTCAAATCTTCCATACCTGGGTAAGGTAATTGAGAGAGCGGTTGCTGAACAGCTTGGTAGGTTTCTGGAGGAAACATCAGCATTAGATCCATTTCAGTCCGGTTTCCGTCCTGGTTTTGGGATGGCGACGGCTCTGGTTGCCCTAACAGATGATCTCCGTAGACAACTGAATCGAGGCGGGTCAGGACTGCTGATCCTTTTAGATTTGTCAGCAGCCTTTGACATGGTCGATCATGATCTTCTGGACCACCGCCTCGCAGACGTGGGGATACAGGGCATAGCCCGTAACTGGTTGTGCTCTTTTATCTCTGGTCGGGGACAGAGGGTGGCACTAGGGAGGGAAATGTCGTCGCGCCGCTCCTTGGTGTGTGGAGTGCCGCAGGGCGCAATTCTCTCCCCGATGCTTTTTAACATCTTTATGCGCCCCCTTGCCCAGATTATCCGGAGCTTTGGGCTGGGCTGTCACGAATATGCTGATGACACTCAGCTCTATCTGCTGATGGATGGCCACACCAACTCGACCCCTTACACACTTACCAGATGCTTGGAAACTGTGGCTGGATGGTTTCGTGGGAGCCGATTGAGACTAAATCCTTCGAAGACAGAGGTCCTATGGCTAGGTCGGGATAGCATGGGGATGAGGGACCAACTCCCTTCTCTTGCGGGGGCCCAATTAGTGCCATTGCCTTCCGTTAAGAGTTTGGGTGTAATCCTTGATGCCTCCCTTTCCATGGAGGCGCAAGTTACAGCAACAGCCAAGGCGACATTTTTCCACCTTTGCTGCATCAAGCAGTTGGTCCCTTACCTTTCCCGCCCTGACCTGGCCACAGTGATCCATGCGACGGTCATCTCCAGGCTTGACTACTGTAATTCGTTCTACGCGGGACTGCCCTTGAAGCTGTCCCAGAAACTCCAGCGGGTACAGAATGCTGCAGCGAGGCTCCTCACAGGGTCTCTGCCACGGGAACATATTCACCCAGTGCTTTTCAAGCTGCACTGGCTCCCAGTGGAGTACAGGGTCAGATTTAAGGTGCTGCTTTTGACCTTTAAAGCCCTTCACAGCCTAGGACCCTCGTACCTACGGGACCGCCTCTCCTGATATGCCCCACGGAGAGACTCAAGGTCCATAAATAACAACACCCTAGTGGTCCCAAGCCCTAAGGAAGTTAGATTGGCTTCAACCAGAGCCAGGGCCTTTTCAACTCTGGCTCCGGCCTGGTGGAATGCTCTGCCTCATGAGACCAGGGCCCTGCAGGATCTGATTTCTTTCCACAGGGCCTGTAAGACAGAGTTGTTCTGCCTGGCCTTTGGCTTGGAGCCAATTTGATTCCCTCCCTCCCTCTCTTCCTTTTTTCTTTTCCTTCTCCTCCTGCGATGAGGCTACATTTTAATATTTTAATGTTACATTATTTTAATGTTGTATTTTATTTTTGTTTTTAAGTTGTAATCATTCATCTTGTTTTTATTATTGCTTGTAAGCCGCTCTGAGCCCGGCCTTGGCTGGGGAGGGCAGGGTATAAATGAAAAATTATTATTATTATTATTATTATTATTATTATTATTATTATTATTATTATTATTAAGGTAAAGGGACCCCTGACCCACTCTGGGGTTGCGGCGCTCATCTCGCTTTACTGGTCGAGGGAGCCAGTGTACAGCTTCTGGGTCATGTGGCCAGAATGACTAAGCTGCTTCTGGCGCACCAGAGCAGCGCATGGAAACGCCATTTACCTTCCCGTCGGAGCAGTACCTATTTGTCTACTTGCACTTTGACGTGCTTTCGAACTGCTAGGTTGGCAGGAGCAGGGACCGAGCAACGGGAGCTCACCCCGTCGCAGGGATTCCGCCACCCGCGTCTTCCAAAGTTACCACTTAATTTCCTTTGTATCCCCCACAGGCCAACGAAGTGAAAGAGAGCAGTTCATCCAGATGGACGTGTCCCTTGTACTGTCCATTCCATTTCAGGCCTTGCACAGTGGCTTGTCTTTGTGGGTGGGTGTATGTGTTTAAGTGATTGGTGGCTAAATTAAATTCTGTTTGCAGGGCTAAGTTATCCCTTTCATCAGCTCGACCTACACATGCTGTGCTGATGAGCTAGATAAGGTTGCCGCTGTCTTCAGTTCATTTATTAGAGAGATAGCACCAACAGGGTGTAAGGGGGACAAGGAGAGAGAAAGAGGTCTACTTATGTTTTCTTCCAAGCAGTTTAGCCTATCTTACGCCGAAAGCTGTTGGGTCAACAATCACAGGCCTTTCAAAATGTGAAACATTGCAAAATCCACACAGGGTTCTTTGTGCGGGGCTTTTGGGTGGGTAGTAGACAGGCAAATTAAGCATTTCAAAGCAATTCCTTTGGAGAATTGAGACTGCCATAGCTTTTACATCTTCAGTCTTCATGGAGGGCATCCAGATTAAGTTTACAGCATGGTCATCTGAAGTTTGGCTTGTCTCCCACAGCAGTGCAGTCAACCTTCAGCCAACCTGCTCAAGATGGATCCCAGTCTTCCTTCTCCCTTCTTCTTCCCAAAACACCCTGCTAAAAACTCTCTTTTCTTATCATCTCACACCCGGTTACCCTGCTAACCTTCTAGATCCCCAATCTCTGCACCTTCCTTCACATCCTAAATAATCAAAATTCTACCATTTATTAATTTATAAGGTTTAGCCGGTGTTAAATAGTGGGTTGACATAGCAGCCGGCACAGCGATTTCTTCAAGTAGCTCTTTATTAAGATAAGCTGGAATAGAACTGACTGCGAACAGCTCAGCCGGCCTGTATTTATAGGCAGCCGGCTGTCAACATTGTAACCACAACAGCTCAGAGTTCCCACCTAAACTAACTGCCGCGGACCTGAGTGAAAACTATCTACAGACCTGAGTGAAAACTATATACAGTATCCCCCTGTTGGCCCAGGGTGAAACTACACTACATAACACCCCTCCCCACCGAGATAAGGCGTTAGTTACAATCGTAATGGTTTCCTTATATACAGCACTACGCGTAATGGTTCAATTAGGCACAAAAGCATATCAGTTACATTTCCCATACTTAGACCAACAGTGATACCTGTCCAACAACGTAGTCCTTTAAATGAGTTGGGCGCTTGGAAACTCTGCCAGACCGCCGGGGACTGGTAGCCAAGTCCGGAGGGCCACACAGTTCTCGCTGAGGCTGTGGTGCGACCCTAGGTGGCGTTGGAACCAACTCCCCTGGATCCGCTGCTGTGGGTGGAGCCTCCGCAAGTGGAGTGGTCTGAGTCTGTTCTGAGACGGCTTGGTTCGGCTCCACGCTGGCAGTTTGCGAGGGAGGTGTAGGTGGGGCCTCGCCATCTGTACGTGTCTCTTCTGGAGCCGCAAGCGCAGTTGGGGGCACCTCAGTAGTGTCTAAGTCGCCAACCCTGCGCCTAAGCTGGTCTATGTGCCGTCGCCACAAACGTCCGTCTTCGAGTGCCACCTGGTACGAGCGAGGTCCAGTGACTCCCACTACTGTGGCTGGCACCCAAGGAATGTCCCCCACATAGTTCCGGGCAAAGACCTGGTTTCCTGGGACAAATGACCGTGGTGCGTTGGCACAGCCTGGGGGTTCAGCCACGGCAAAGTCTGGGTGTAGCCGGTCGAGCGGTGACCTGAGGCGGCGGCCCATAAGCAGTTCAGCAGGACTCCTCCCTGTGGCCGCATGAGGAGTGATGTGCTGCACGAACAAGTATTCGGCGACCCGCTCATGCCAGTCTCCCCGGTCCAGGCGCGCCAGTGCCTCTTTTGTCGAGCGCACCATTCTTTCCGCTTGCCCGTTGCTGGATGGATGAAAAGGTGCCGTTAGGGCATGGCGGATGCCCAGTCCCAAAAGATACCGCTCAAACATGCCTGACGTGAACTGCGGTCCGTTGTCAGAGACAAGGACATCAGGACACCCATGCGTTGCAAACAGGCCTCGCAGCACCCGGATGACAGCTTCGGTAGTGGTGGAGGGCATCAGGGCGACCTCCAGCCATTTGGAATAGGCATCCACCACTACCATAAAGGTCCGGCCGTGAAAGGGGCCAGCCAGATCGATGTGCACCCTCGACCAGGGTGTCTTTGGCGTCTCCCAGGTGTGTCCCTTAGCTGCCGGTGGTGCAGGCCTCGACTCTTGGCACGCCTGACAGGCGGATACCCAGGCAGTGATGGCATCGTCCATATTAGGCCACCAGACGTAACACCGAGCCAACGCCTTCATTTTGAAAATCCCCGGGTGGCCAGCGTGCAGAGCCTCCAGGACGCGCTGACGGAGTCCCTGGGGAATCACGACGCGGTCTCCCCACAGCAGACAGCCGCGATGAGCTGAGAGTTCATGTTGTCTGGTTGCGAAGGGCTGGAACTCCGATGCAAAAGGCCCTTGTGGCCACCCCCTCCACACCCAGTTGAGCACCCGGCTGATGGTGCGATCCTGGGCAGACGCGGAGGCCACAGTGGCAGCCGATACAGGCGCTGCCGGAAGATCCTCAATCAGAAGGAGCGATGAAGCTGGAGCCGGGTCTTCCACAAATGCTGGAAGAGGGCAACGGCTGAGGGCGTCGGCATGGCCCATCGATTTCCCCGGGCGATGGATGAGCCGGTAGTGGTAGGCAGCCAGGAAAACAGTCCATCGCAGCATGCGTGGTGAGAGGACCGGTGGAGTTGGACGATCACCAGCGAGGAGGCCCAGGAGTGGCTTGTGGTCAGTGATGAGGTCAAAAGTCCTGCCATAGAGGTATTCATGGAACCTCTTCACTCCAGCCACAAGTGCCAATGCCTCCTTGTCGAGCTGGCTGTAATTCCGTTCCGTCGGAGATAGTGTCCTGGAAAAGTAGGCGAGCGGTGCTTCTCTTCCATCTGGGAAACAGTGACTAAGGACAGCACCGATGCCAAAAGGTGAGGCGTCGCAGGCAAGGACCAGCGGCCTGGATTCACTGTACTGTACCAGCACACTGTCTGAAGAAAGGAGAGCCTTGACCGCGTTGAAGGCCGCCGTCTCTCGATGACCCCAGGCCCAAGGCGTCTTAGTGCTAAGGAGTCGGTGAAGAGGCTCAGCCACAGTGGCTTTGTGGGGCAGGAACATGTTATAAAAGTTCAGCAGCCCCAGGAATGCCTGCAACTCCATTTTGTCCTTTGGGGTGGGGGCCTGCTGGATAGCGCGGATCTTGGATGTGGTTGGATGAAGGCCGGAGGCATCGATAAGATAGCCCAGGAACTCTACCTGTGGAACGGCAATCAGGCACTTCTCCCTCTTTACCTTGAGCCCGGCCTCCTGGAACCTGGTCAGCACGGCACGGAGGCGCTCGAACAGCTGCTGGTGTGATTCTGCAGACACCAAGACGTCATCAAAATAAGGTACCACGCCCGGAAGCCCTTGCAGGAGACGCTCCATAAGGCTTTGGAAGATGCCAGGAGCCACACTCACCCCGAACTGCAACCGGCGGCAACGGAATGCCCCCCGGTGGGTGACGATCGTCTGGGCTTCAGCAGTGGCATCATTGACTGGCAGTTGTTGATAGGCTTGGGCAAGGTCCAGCTTAGCGAAGACCTTACCCTCACCCAGGGAATGCAGCAGGTGTTGGACAACAGGAACCGGATAAGCGTGCTGCTGAAGTGCCTTGTTGATTGTGCACTTGTAGTCAGCGCAGATTCTCACCGACCCATCTGGCTTGACAGGCGTGACGATGGGGGTTTCCCACTTTGCGTGGTCAACGGGCTCCAAAACTCCTTGGGCGATCAGTTTGTCCAGTTGTTCGTCCACCTTAGCCTTGAGAGCAAAAGGAACCCGGCGTGGCTTGAGCTTGATGGGGGCGACTTGTGGATCAAGGCTAAAGGAGATGGGCGTACCAGTATATTGTCCCAAGGTGGCGTCAAAAACCTCGGCAAAGTCTTTGACCAGACCCTCAGTCTCTGCGTTAGAGATGCAGTTGATGCCGGTGACTTCCAGGCCGAGGGCATCAAACCAGTCTAGCCCTAGGAGGCTTGGCCGCTGACCTTCGACCACCACCAACCGGAGCAGGCCCGAAAAATCCTTGAAGGCGATCCGGAACCGGCCAACGCCTACCACGGGAATGTCGTTTCCCTGGTAGTCTCTCAGGTGTACGCGGTGAGAGTCGAGTTGCCTTTTGGATACTCTGGGTACCAGTCTTTTGATGGTGCTCCATGACACGACGGACAGGGCAGACCCGGTGTCGATCTCCATGTCACATGGAGCTCCTTCAATGAGCACCGTGACGTTCAGCTTGCGTCGCGTAGACGAGTCGGTTTGGCCAATCGTGGTTCCAGACGGGCAGCGGCAGTTGGTGAGAGCGAAACAACTTCCCTTGGCAGACTGGAGTGAAGACTTGAACTTGCGAGTCGATGAAGGGGGGGTGTCAGACGGAGCCGATCGGCAGACCTTAGCGATGTGGCCCCTTCTGGAACACCTCCTACAGATGGCGTCTCTGAATCGACACTTGGCACGGGAATGGTCGCCTCCGCAGCCAGCACATTCCGGTTGGCCCTTGGACTTCTGTTGGAGCTTCCTGCGCTCCCGCTTTGTCTGGTGCACGTCATCGTCTTCACTGGAGGATGCCTCATCACTGCTGGCCTCTTCATGATGCACCGGAACTGGCCCCCTAGCAAGACGCGGGCTGCTGGACTTGCGGATCTCCTGGGCGGAGCGTTCAGCAGCTTCTGAGGCCACAGCCTCCTCAATGGCTTTCTGTAGCGTGAGGTCTGGCTTGGCTAGGAGACGCCGTTGCAGATGGATGTCCCGGACCCCGCAGACGATTCGATCCATCAGGGCGTCGTCTAAGTCTCGGAACTCACAGTGCATTGCAGCCTGTCGCAGGGCGGTGGCGTAGTTGTTGATTGACTCCCCCTCTGCCTGGTTCCGGTGGTAGAACGCATGGCGGGCAGCAATCTTGGACGGCTTTGGTGCGTAGTGGTTGCGGAGCTTCTCTTGGATCGTGTCCCATGGTGTTGCCTGGACTGCTTCAGGCGCAACCAATGCTCGGGCCGTCTCAAACACCTCAGGCCCACAGAGGCTGAGGAATAGGCCCCGCTTCCGATCCACTGATACTGCTGTCAGCTCGTTGGCTTGGAGGTAGCAGTCGAACCGAGCGAGGTAGGAGTCCCATGACTCAGAGGCTGGCGCAAACGGCGGTAGAGGCACAAATGAAGCCATGATTCCGATGCCGGCGTGAAGGGCGATGGATGGAACACAGTGCTCTAGCCAGAACAGTCAGCTCTGAATTGGTTCTGCCCAGTGATTTCGCTCTGTGATTCAGCTCAGTTCAGAGGCTGGCCGCATCTGGCTGTGCTCTGATGTCCATCCAATCCCACCTTCGTCGCCAGTGTTAAATAGTGGGTTGACATAGCAGCCGGCACAGCGATTTCTTCAAGTAGCTCTTTATTAAGATAAGCTGGAATAGAACTGACTGCGAACAGCTCAGCCGGCCTGTATTTATAGGCAGCCGGCTGTCAACATTGTAACCACAACAGCTCAGAGTTCCCACCTAAACTAACTGCCGCGGACCTGAGTGAAAACTATCTACAGACCTGAGTGAAAACTATATACAGTATCCCCCTGTTGGCCCAGGGTGAAACTACACTACATAACAGCCGGCCACCCCAAAATCTATAACAATATTATCTAACAGACATGGGAGGGTGGTTATTGGTTATCAGGATTATAGCACATAGGATGCAAAGGCTTAAACCTTCCATCCACAGGTGCAATCTCTGCCAAATTTGACACCCTCCATTAGCATTAGGAAGTTCTGGTCTTGACCTTCCAATTCCTTGTGTTGTTGTTGTTTAGTCGTTTAGTCGTGTCCGACTATTCGTGACCCCATGGAGCAGAGCACGCCAGGCACCCCTGTCTTCCACTGTGCCTCCCGCAGTTTGATCAAACTCATGCTGGTAGCTTCGAGAACACTATCCAACCATCTCATCCTCTGTCGTCCCCTTCTCCTTGTGCCCTCCATCTTTCCCAACATCGGGATCTTTTCCAGGGAGTCTTCACTTCTCATAAGGTGGCCAAAGTTTTGGAGCCTCAGCTTCAGTATCCGTCCTTCCAGTGGGCACTCAGGGCTGATTTCCTTCAGAATGGATAGGTTTGATCTTCTTGCAGTCTATGGGACTCTCCAGAGTCTCCTCCAGCACCAGAATTCAAAAGCATCCATTCTTCGGCGATCAGCCTTCTTTATGGTCCAGCTCTCACTTCCATACATCACTACTGGGAAAACCATAGCTTTAACTATACGGACCTTTGGTGGCAAGGTGATGTCTCTGCTTTTTAATTCCTTGTATCAACCTCATATTCAAAATGGCAAAGGTTACCATCAGCTACTAGCCATAATGGCTGCGCAGTAATGCTTCTGAATGCTTCTGGATACCAATTCCTGGAGACCACAGGAGGGAAGAGGGTTTTTGTGCTTGGAGCCTGGTTCTGAGATTATTTATTTATTTATTGGACTTATATATCGCCCGATATCCAATATATAAAATAAAAACAACCCAATGACAACCCCCTCCCCACCCCAAAAAGAGCGACATTTATAAAAGGTATAGGATGTCAATCAGGACAACCAAAGGCCTGGTTAAAAAGGAGCGTTTTTGCCTGGTGCCTAAAGGTGTATAATGAAGGCGCCAGGTGAACTTCCCTGGGAAGAGCATTCCACAGATGGGGAGCCACCACAGAGAAGGCCCCGTTCTTGTGTTGCCACCCTCCGGACCTCTAGAGGACGGGGCACACAAATGAGGTCCTCAGAAGGTGATCTCAAGGTCCGGGTAGGTTCATATGGTAGGGAGTCCTTGAGGTATAGAGGTCCTGAGCCGTTTAAGGCTTTATAGGTCAAAACCAGCACTTTGAATTGGCCCCGGAAACTAATTGGTAGCCAGTGCAGTCAGACCAGGATCAGTGTAATATGCTCAAACCGCCTTGCGCCGGTGAGCAACCTGACCGCTGAATTCTGCACCAGCTGAAGTTTCTGAACTGTCTTCCGAGGCAGCCCTACGTATAAGCTGGCTTCTGGTTGGCCACTGTGAGGGCAGGGTGCTGGACTAGATGAGCCATTGGCCAAATCCAGCAAGGCCACTTCCGACTTCAGGAGGAGGGGTCTTTGCGGTCTCACGCCCCAATCACACTCTCGCGGGGCTGGCTGCAGCCCCGCGGGAGCAAGGGAATCCCGGGGATCATTAGTATGCATCACTCATCGCGCCAGCCAATAGCGGGCGGCGGGGGGGGGGCGAGTAAGGGCATTTAAGGTCGGGGAAGCCCATGCTCGCCCCTTTCTCTCCATTTTAGCAGCTGCGGTTTTACCCTCCCTCCCTCCACTTGGGTTCTAAGACGGACTTTTGCTATGGGCCTTTGGCTGGTCGCCGCAAGGGGCCTGGTAGGAGTTTTTCCATTTGGCTAAATTGGCTATACTTTGGAAGCCACTTGGTTTTTTCGCCTACCTCGTAGCAAATCGTCACAACTCCTTGGTTTTGGCGGTTAGGCATTGGCAGGGGTATTGTTATGCAAATGAGATGGGGGGGAGGAACGCCATCACCTCCCCCAAAGTACAGAAGGGTAGTTCGTTAAAGGACTCCGGGGGGCGTCGCCTCGTCCGAAACCTATGGAGGCTAGGGCCTAAAGCGCGCCCCCGAGCGGTAACCCCTTGGGGAGCGCCCAGGGATGTGCATCTTGGGGGCTCCCCCTGTTGGTGCTTAACCCTTCCCGGTTTACCGGTTAGTCTGATAGGGCCAATGCCTAAAGCCAATACCGCTCTTACCTGTAATCAATAAAGTTGTGGCCATTTTTCGCCCATTAACCTAAATTCCGTGTCCAGTGTCTTTATTTATTTCTTTCAGTGGGAGGGGGCTGGAACAGACACGCAAGCTCTTCTTATGTTATTAGTTTGCCTCAAACCTCTGATTGTCATCTTGAGATGTTTCTCTGCATGCCACCTCGGAGGCAGGTCCAGAGGGTGGCTGCAAGAGAACAGGCCTACTCTGCCCAAGACAGACAGTGAAAGCATTTTTGGTTTTCCCGGGGATTTAGGCAGCCCAAAGATATTGTATTATATTGTTGGATCTGTCTTAAAAGTATCTTTATTATTGTGTTCTTTACAGTCATCCCCCGGGTTACAGATGCTTTGGGTTATGCAACTTCGGGTTGCACACAGCGCTGAACCCGAAAGTACCGGAATGGGTTACTTCCAGGTTTTGGCACTTGCGCATGCACAGAATTGCTAAATCGTGCTTTGTGCATGCGCAGAAGCACCAAATCATGAGCCCCGCGTGTGCAGACACGGCGCTGTGGGTTGCAAATGCTGCGGGTTCTCAACGTGCTTCCCACACGGATCACATTTGCAACCCAAGCATCCACTGTACAGTGGTACCTCGGGTTAAGTACCAGAGGTCCGTTCTTAACCTGAAACTGTTCTTAATATGAAGTACCACTTTAGCTAATGGGGCCTCTTGCTGCTGCCGCACTGCCGGAGCATGATTTCTGTTCTCATCCTGAAGCAAAGTTCTTAACCTGAGGTACTATTTCTGGGTTAGAGGAGTCTGTAACCTGAAGCGTATGTAACCCGAGGTACCACTGTACTTGTAAATCACTTTGGGACTTTGTTTTACCAATTTAATAAATTTAAACCTAACGTAAAGCATTCTGCATTCTGTTGAACTGATACAAATAGACAGATATGAAATTATGCATTGTTTAGAATTTAACCAGGCAACACTATCAATTCAATTTCAGCTAGGATGAAGAGAATCAAACACAGATAACTCCAAGCCACAGTTAATTATGCGCCTGTTAAAAAATATTAATTCTTCAATTATATATGTATAAAAAGGTTGAGGATTACAGACTGGCAATTACGGTGGATGGATGGATAAATGGATGGATGACTATAAAGCTATCTATTGTTTAGTTTTTCAGCAAGTAATAACGTCAACGAGCAAACACAAATATCACAAGCTGTTAATTGCTTGGCACAGTTAGTTACTGTTGCTAGACCAGTTACACTTGCTTCCATAGCTCCTATGTCTGCGGTTGCTGGCTTCTGTTGCTGACGTTCAGTCTTCCCCAGTGGAAGGGTATCATTCTCTCCGCCTTTGCCTCCCTCCCTCTCCACACTCGACTCTGTTTCTCCATTGCATCCACTCACCTTTCTGCTTAGCTACTTGCCTCCATGCCTTGTCCTTGTCCATTGCTCCTCTCTCCTTGGCCTGCTGTCCCCAGCTAGATCCCACCCCCGCCCTCACATAATGGAACATCTCTCCCCTTATGTAGGAAAAGGCTTTTGCATCAGGACAGAGAAAAACACAGCAGGGACCTCAGAAAAGGTAAGGGAAAAGAAAATTTTATCCCCTTTGACTTTCCTCCCTTGAAAAAGTTGCAGCATTTTTTGGGGGCTCGATCAGAATACAGTGGTACCTCAGGTTACATACGCTTCAGGTTACAGACTCTGCTAACCCAGAAATAGTACCTCGGGTTAAAAACTTTGCTTCAGGATGAGAACAGAAATCATGCTCTGGCAGCATGGCAGCAGCAGGAGGCCCCATTAGCTAAAGTGGTGCTTCAGGTTAAGAACAGTTTCAGGTTTAGAACAGACCTCCGGAACGAATTAAGTACTTAACCCGGGGTACCATTGTAATTACTTTGCAGTGCCTCTGTGTTAAACAAGCTCCGGGAAGTTCATGCAGCTGGACAAGAGGAGAAAGTTGAGAACTTTGAGAGTGTGGAGAAAGAGACATGTTGTTTTTGAGGAAAGGGAAGGAGGAGATGTGGTGTTGCAGATGACAAAGGAGAGCCAGAGTCCTGACATGATGGTTACAAAGGAAAACAAGAATTGGATGATGAAAATCTGGTCCAAATTGGAGACTGAAGAATGGAGAGATCTCTATATGTGGAGATCTGAAGACCTAAGGATTACAAATTTGATTAAGGTGAAAGCTGGAGCTTTGGGGACATTTGGACTTGAAAGGAGCAAGAAACAAGATTTGGGCTCCACTTTTAAGTATGGTGGTCTGGCTGGAGGAAACATTGTCCCCATTGGGTTAGAGCATCTCCAAGATCTGGTGTTTAATATTAAGGACTATAAAAAAAAAAAAACTGGCAGAGAGGAACTGAGAGACAATTAAGGGCCTTGGACATGAGATCTCCAGGCTGATAGCAGATTAAGACTGATGGACATTTGTTGGGGATTGAAACTGGGAAAGGGGATGGGGTGGGGTTTGGGGATCCAAAGGGTGTATAATTATAATTTGTCTTTTTCTTTTTATTCTGATTTGTTATCAGTATGAAAAGTGGGGAATTCGTGGAAGGGAATTTGGGTCGACTTTAGAAAAAAGGATTTAAGAATGAGTACTGAGGTATAAATTTTGAAGTTTATAAGGTAAAATTGGTTTTTTAAAATGAATTAAGTATAAAAAAGGTTAAAAATTGGGGATAAGAACTTGTTGAATTTACAATTTGAATTGGAATATAAGAAGGGGAGGTGTGGGGAAGTCAGGGAAATATGTTATGGAAAATAAGGATTGTAAACTGTATATGTTTTTAATTTTTCTTTTTGTTTTTTCTTTTTGTTTTTTTAAAATGGAAAATTCTTAATAAATATTTATTTTTTAAAAAAAAGAAGCTTGCGGTTGTTGCTATTTTCCTCATCTGTCAAGGAAACAGTGATGCACTGGTTAAGAGTGTTGGGCTAGGACCTGGGAGACCAGGGTTCAAATCTTCATGAACCTGGGGCCAACCTCTCAGCCTAACCTACCTCACAGGGTCGTTGTGAGTAAAAGGTATTGGGGGAGGGAACCATGCCCACCACCTAGAACTCCTTGGAAGGGTCTTCCGGGTTAGCACCTCCGGTAATGGCTGAATTCCTCTGATCGGGAGGAATTTGCTTTGTGGAAATTAGGGTCTGGCCGCCATGGCGAAGGCGGGGACCCACAAAAAATCACAGGCGGGAGAAGCCTGTGAACGTGGGATTCGGCTGGCACCTTTTGCGCCTCCCCTACTCGCAGGGAAACCCAATTTCGGGGATCCGGAGCGATGTGGGGTGAGTGGTGCGGTGCTTCGAATTGACTGCTTTTTTCACGGAGTGAAGCCGCATTGCTGTTGCCGGAGAGCGCTGACTTTTTCCTGTGGACAATTTGATCTTAAAACAACTACCCATGAGTAGAACAGAAAATTGGATTTTTAAACGTCTTAATTTGGCACTGAAACAGGGAGGTTTCAAACAGGAAGTCCGCCTTCCCCTATTGTAAATAGACTGAAGCAAAGAGGCTGCAAGCTAAAATCTTGGAAAGCTTTTTATAAAGGATTAAACTTCCATCGGCTAAAATCATCAAACCCCCCTTGGAAGCAGGAGAAGAGGGGGGAAATTTTAGACCACGTAAGCCTGCAGGAGAGAGTGAAGAAAGTCAAATTACCACCGCTCTGAACCTGGAAACGGGCTGCTAGTAAGACTGAAGTTTAGGATATGCTCATTGACTGTGAATAGATTGTTTGTTGACAGTAAGTTAAAGAAGAGAAATACATTGTTTCCATTGTCTCCTTCTGCGTTTAAAAAGGAGTAAAAGTAATTGAAAATTGAAACTAACTTTATTGCTTGAACTGTGCTTAAAAGGATTGATACAAATAGAAATTGTTTCCCCCTAGAGGAAGCCTTTGAAATTGTTACATGAGCTGAGCTGGGGGAGTTTCCAGCTGCAAGATAAGACTGTGAGAATCTGGGATTGACCTTGGACCATTAAGAATGTTGACAGAAGAAGCCTTAGTGGTTGCATTATGTAAGATTAATGACTCACTGGAACAGCTCCATAAGAAGACGGATGTGATGATTATAAAAATTGATAACTTGGAACAAAAAGTGACTAATTTGGGACAAAAAGTGAATATTAATACAGAAACTATTCAGGAATCGATACAGGGATCTACTTTGACATGGCAAATTGAGGAGAAGGCGGGGGAGAAAGTTGTTGTTGTGGAACCTAAAGTAGCACAAGTGGAGAGGGAGAGAGCCCCAGCCTCACAGATGCAATTTGATGACTATAGGTTGATGCCTTTTATGACTGAATTTAGAGAAAGTCAGACTTTGAGGATTGGAGCCCCGCTTGGACTGGAGAAGGAAAGTTGGATAGATCCCTTCACGCAGGGATTTATTGACCTTTGGGACCTGGACTTGGGTCAGGAGGAGACTGGAGTTGTGGGGACCGCCAGACTTGGAGGAAATTTGAAATACGACTGGAAATATCTTTTGAATTTTAGTTTTAACTATGGAGATTTGGCTGACTTGTCGAGAAGGAATAAAAACATTGCTAGGTGGGAATTTCCCCGAGATCTACTTTTCAGCATCAAAGGAAGGAAAATAAGAACAAGATCAGGAGAAGACAAAGTAAAGTGCATGTATAAATATGAAGAAGACCTGCAGAAGGGACTTGGAAAAGAGTTAAGAGCCTCAGACAGAAGATCACCAGGTTGATGGACTATATGGAATTGATGGAAATGACTGGCAGAATCCGAGACCAGGGAGAAGAGACGGTGGAAGAATAATGGAAAAAGTTTAAAATCTATATATGGAAATAATGTAAAATTAATGAGTGTTAGAAAAATGTTGGAAGGGAATTATACGGCTTTAGTAGAAATGTTTTAAGGAATTAAGCATAAATAAATATTATAGTATTAATGAAAAATAAGGTTAAAATATGTTAAGATACTCATATGACAGAAAATAGAGAAAGATGGAAAGGATTTGCTGAAATAATTAATAGAAATGGAATACAAAAAGGGAGGTGAGAGGAGGTCGATGAAACAAGGGAATGAAAGAGAGGATATTGAGATGGTATGATGTGTGTTTTTTGAATTGTTTTTGCTTTCGTTTTGTTTAATGTGTTAATGTTGTGTTGTGTATTGTTTATATATTGTACTGTATTGTTTTGTTCTTTTGCTTTTTATTCTTTATTCTTTTTTCTTTTCTTTTCTCCTTTTTGTAAGGTTTAAAAGTAATAAATATTATTTTTTTAAAAAAATAGAACTCCTTGGAAGAAAGGTGGAATATAAATGAAATAATAATAACCACAACAAATGTTGATGATACCTCATGATTACACCTTTTTAACTCAGAGAGTTAAAACTAACGGCTGGGGGCTGGATCCGGCCCAATCGCCTTCTAAATCCGGACCGCGAATGGTCCGGGAACCAGTGTGTTTTTACATGAGTAGAATGTGTCCTTTTATTTAAAATGCATCTCTGGGTTATTTGTGGGGCACAGGAATTCGTTCATTTTTTTCCCTTCAAAATATAGTCCGGCCCCCCACAAGGTCTGAGGGACAGTGGACCGGCCCCCTGCTGAAAAAGTTTGCTAACTCCTGATTAAAGGCTAATGACCAAGATTTCCAATAGGCTTTTCAGAGCCCAGTTCATTGTATGTTTACTGTTCCCTCTGCCCTACTCACAAATGAGGATATACCTTTGCATAAATTTGTGTAATATGCAAATTTCCAACCTCTTTTTACAGCGCTGGGGTGAGAAGAGAATCTGCAGCAGAAATTAACTATTCCCAGCTCTTGGAGAATCAAAGGAAACCTCTACTCATCCTTCCAGAGGAGCAATTATTATATAATTGCTAAATGGTACCATAATTTAGCAGCTGGGGAGAACTGTGGTCTCTGGAGACACCATTCAAACAACGTTTTCTGTTGGCATTACATCCAGATCACATGTTTCATTCAAACAGGTTTCTCCTTTCCAGTATCTCTCTCTGTCTTGTTTTCAGTTTATGCTACTTTTGAAAGAGATAAATTGTGATGGTGTTTTTTTCAATCCCATGTCTGAACAATGATGCCAAGCTGGCTTCTATTATGCATATTCATTCTTTACCATTTCCTGAGGAAGAATTAAAAATACTATGCATATATCCCCAGTTTGGGAGAAACTACATCCCTCGTGCGGAAAGACCAGAAACTATGTCCCCGCCCCCCTTTGCCAGTTGGTGTTTGACACGTGCACATCTTTTAAAGATTATGTTTAAAGGGTGTGCTATGAGGCTAGGTAGATAGATGACTATTATATGTGTGAAAATGAAAGATAACCTCCATATTCAGAGATGTTAGCTGCACTCGAACAGTTTTCCACTTTCCTGATGTTTGCTTATTGGATAGATTTTTCATTTTATGTACATTTTGTATGATGTAAAGGCCACTTCTAGAAACCTAGCAGAATCTAGTGGAAGCTTAGTGCTCATTTCTGTGTTTTTTTGCTTCGAGAAAAAAATCCATTCGCTACTCCATTAACCCAGAAAGTCATTGGATGCAGTATGCTAGCATACAGAACCCCTGTGGTGTACATTGGTACCTTGGGTTAAGAACTTGCTGCCAAGGAGTGTGGAATTTGCTGCCAAGAAGTGTGGTGGAGTCTCCTTCTTTGGAGGTCTTTAAGCAGAGGCTTGACAACCATATGTCAGGAGTGCTCTGTGTTGATTAAAGCAGAGTCCCTTGGCCAGCGGAAGGATGAGGAGTACGTGCTGCATACTCTACATTGCTTTTATTTACAGTTCAAAGCTGGTATATTACAGAAAGACATCTTGCCTCTGCCGGAGCAGAAAAATGCATCCTCTCTCCTCAACAGCTCGGAGAGAATCACAGAGAGAAAAACAGGAAACCAGTGTACGTCACATCCAGCTTCCCTTTCCCGTGAGAAACTCCAACAGTACAGACTGTGGAATGTAAACACCTGTCTCGTGACAAGCCCTTTTGCTGCACAGTGGAGGAAAGCAGAAACCAACATCCTCCCCCTTTCTGTGAACATCACTGGGCAGCGTGTTCGTACAATATCAGTACAAACCCAACTTCTGCACATAGGTACAGTGTTGATCCCTTGATATAATCTTGGACAATACATCAGCAGGAATTTCATTACCTGGCATATAGGACACCGTTACGAGTCCCTTATGAATACATTCCCTAGCATGCTGCAACTTTAATTGCAAGTGCTTTGTGCTTTGCTTACAACCTTCAGACTTCAGCAAAGCCAAACATGCTTTGTTGTCCTGGTGAACCTGGATTGGACATTTGACAGGAATTTTCATATCTTTGCACAATTGTAACAACCATTCACAATCTTTAAGTGAATAAGACAGTGCATTCAGTTCAGCTTCACAAGTACTTATGCTAACTGTTGTTTGCTTCTTGCATGACCAATCAAACAGACCCTGATTGTACATGTAGCAAACTCCAGACGTACTTTTCCTGTCTGTAGTGTCACTTCCAAAACTTGCATCTGCAAATATCTCAAGACCACCAGACTTCTGATTGTTAAGTCTCAGTCTGTAATGCATAGTGCCTTTCAAATACCGCGCTATGCGTTTCAGAGCTTTCCAATCTTTGACACTAGGATTGTTGACTTGTCTGCTTAGCAAATTACAGCTAACAGCAATGTCTGGTCTTGAACATCTGGCAATGAAGTTTAGCTTGCCTAGTACACTTCTGTACAGTGTAGTGTCAGAAAATGCTTCTTCAGTGTCATCTACCTGATAACCTGTTGTCATCGGTGTGTCTACAGGGTTAGCATCCATCAGGTTTAGTTTGCTTAACACATCAGCAATTTTCCGTGACTGGTGTACTAGAATGTTACCATCTTGATCTCTCTCTATTTCCAGAGATAGGTAGTTGTTTACCTCACCAAGATCTTTCATGTCAAAGTGCTCTTTCAGTTGAGCTAGGGCGTTATTGTACATTGCGACATCTTTCCAAAAAAATAATAAATCATCAACATAAAACAAACAGTACAGTTTCTTTTGCCCCTCCTCTTTGACAAATACACATGGATCAGCTTTCCCTTGCTGAAAACCTAGAGAAAACAATACTTCAGTGAGTTTTGTGTGCCAACACCGTGCACTTTGTTTGAGACCATAAAGGGATTTCTTCAGAGCACAAACAAATCCCTGTTTTACCTGTACGCCATCAGGTGGAAGCATATAAAGTGATTCATCCAGAGATCCGTACAGAAAAGCTGTATTAATATCATGGTGACTAATGTGTAGATTTTCCTCTGCAGCTAGCTTGAGCATAAGCCTAATGCTCTCATATCTCACTGTGGGTGAGTAGGTCTCGTGATAGTCTTCACCTGGTACCTGTGCAAAACCTCTGGCTACCAATCTAGCTTTGTGTCTGACTATCTTGCCATTTTGATCTGTCTTCACTTTGAAGACCCATTTGCTTCCAAGCAGTTTCATTCCTGGAACTACTGGAACTAGCTCCCATGTTTTGTTCCTTTCTAAGGAATCAAGCTCAGCCTTCATGGCATTTAACCATGGCTCAGCTTCCTTTGAATCCAAACCCTGGATTTCTTGGAAACTTGAAGGTTCAAATACCTTCTTGGAGCTTTTAACAGCTGTTACTGCTAATGTAGCAAACTCATCAGCAAATCTCTTTGGAGGTTTGCCTTTTGTGGCTCTCTGTGACCTACGAATTAGCCTTAAGTCTTCAACACTCTCCTCTTCCTTCTTGGGAGAAAAACGACCTATTGTGAACAATGGTTCTTCCAATTCTTGATCAGAGCTTTCAGAGGGTCGCATAGAGGCTTTCGCACTCTTGAAATCCTCTGAATCACCCGATTCAGTTTCAGATTCAGACTCAGAACCTTCATCAGTGGGTTGTTGTGGTTGCTTTTGACTATCCTCAGTCTCATCACCGTCATCAGGATAACATTGGAAAATTCCCACATTCTCCCCCCACTTTGCATTGTACTCAACACTTCTCGTGAGCTTAATTGTCTTGGAGTCAGTCATCATTATTCTGTAAGACCCTTTCTGATAACCTAGAAAGACACCATGCAATCCACGCTTGTCTAACTTGGAGTTTTGTGGTGAGCGAACCCACATGTCAGAACCAAAAATTTTCATGTGTTTGATGTATGGCTTCTTGCCAAACATCTTCTCATAGGGGGTACAACCAATCGCTGACGATAACCTGCGATTGTAACTGTAAACAAAACACGAGAGAGATTCGGCCCAATAACTCTCTGGAAGATTGGCATCATGCAGCAAGGTTTTTAACCCTTGAAGCAATGTCTGATTTGCCCGTTCCGCAAGTCCATTCTGCCATGGCGAGCGAGGACTAGACAAATCGTGTTGAATTCCTTTCTCAGTCAGAAAAGCTTCAAACTGCTGAGAAGTGAATTCTCCCCCGCGATCACTGAAAAGAGTCTTTATCTTCTTGCCATGCACATTTTCCAACCAAGCACAGAATTCCTTGAACTTAGGAAAAGCCTCTGATTTCTGCTTGAGATTGTACACAAAAATATATCTAGAAAATGCATCAATGAGAACCATGAAGTACCTATTTCCACCCAAAGAGGGCGCTAGTGGTCCAACCAAATCAGCATGAACAACCTGGTATGGTTCTGTAGCTTGCCTACTAGACACCTTACCTTTCGCAGCCATTTTCACCTTGTTTGCTGCGCATGCTTTGCACTTCATGTGGTACCTGCAGGGTTTAATAGTCATACCTTCAACCAAGGCAGGCATTTTAGATACTGCCTCAAAATGCAAATGACCAAATTTTCTATGAAAATCATGAATACATCCTGCATGCAAACTTTTGTTAGAACCTGCAATGCAACAAGTGTTATCCTTTTCAACATCATCATAATACAAAACAAACAAACGATCAACATATTCAGCATGCAATTCATAATCATTTTTCTTTGTGATGATGCACTTCTTGTTCTTGAAGGACACGTCAATGTTCCGCTCATTCAACTGTCCAACACTGAGCAGATTATGTTTGGCGTCTGGCACGTAAAGCACATTCTGTATCGATAAGTCCAAACTGTGAAGAACAACAGTTCCGTAGCCTTTACTTGGAATAGTGTGGTCATCCGCCTGGTGAATCACACCTTCCTGCGGTGTAAAAGACACAAACAGTCTCTTATCGTTGCACATGTGGTGAGTTGCTGCTGAATCAACAACGAAGAAAGATCTAGACGTCTTCTGGACCTCTGCAACCTTTGGAGTGAAGCGTGAAACCATAGCCTTGTGCTGCGTTGTCCTAGACACCGGACCTCTGCCTTTGCCTCGGCCTTTTCCACGCGATGAGCTTTCGCTGTGCTGCTCTGTCTTGGCCCTGGGATATCTGCATTCCCTCTTCATATGGCCTAGACGTCCACAAGAGTAGCATTTCACTGCCTTCAAAGCTTTGGCGCCATCTGGTGGTTCCACTGCACTAAGGGATGACGTCTGTGAAGACTCCCCCTTGCCCATGCAGCTAGCACCCCGGCGATCCGCTTCATTCAATATCACGGCAGTTACATAGTCCACTGTCAGCTGAGCGGTTGGTTGCACAGCAATCTGGGTTGCAACAGACTCCCAACCTGTACCCAAAGATTGTAGTATCATGAAAGAATACACAGCCTCTGGAAAGTTGAGTCCTCTCTGTTGCAGCTCATGTCTCAGATTTTGCATCTCCATCAGATGTAAACGCACATCTCCACCTTCAGCAAGAGCCATATTATGCAGCTTGTTAAAGTAAAACATAGTAGATCCAGCTTCTGTCCTTAAGTGAGCCTCTCTCAAAGCATCCCAAATTTGTCTGGCTGAGGTCTTATCACGCAATAGACAGAGCTCTTCTGGGGATACTATCAATGTAAGCGTTCCCCTAGCTTTCGAATCTTTAGTTTCCCATGCATCTGTAACTGGAACTGGGGGGGTTTCTGTAATCACCTCAAACAAACCTTCTTTCCGCAGAATTGCCTCTGCATATAGAACCCAGTGTGCATAATTTTTCTTGTTGAGCTTAGGAATCCCACAAGCATCCTGAAGGGCCATCATGACTCTGGCATTAGCCTTCAGCGTCATATATGCTGCTTTAAATCTTGCTGCGTCACTGCTGCAGCTGCTTTATTCCAACAGCGCACTTAAAAGTTACTTTCGATTTCCCCAGCATAGTAACTTGAGCCTGGGAGCCTTTTGCCTGTCCCGGCAAAAACGGCTTTAAAAGTCCAAAGTCCAGCCATAAAGCAATTAACTAGAAGCTGGCAGGCTGCCCGGAGCAGTAGCACATACCTCATCAATCACTTTTACGCGCAGAGCAGATTCCGTTCCGATCTGTCCCTCTGCATCCCGATCCTTTGCCGGCACTCCGATTCGACGTCTGGAGCCCATAACCACGTGTTGATTAAAGCAGAGTCCCTTGGCCAGCGGAAGGATGAGGAGTACGTGCTGCATACTCTACATTGCTTTTATTTACAGTTCAAAGCTGGTATATTACAGAAAGACATCTTGCCTCTGCCGGAGCAGAAAAATGCATCCTCTCTCCTCAACAGCTCGGAGAGAATCACAGAGTGAAAAACAGGAAACCAGTGTACGTCACATCCAGCTTCCCTTTCCCGTGAGAAACTCCAACAGTACAGACTGTGGAATGTAAACACCTGTCTCGTGACAAGCCCTTTTGCTGCACAGTGGAGGAAAGCAGAAACCAACACTCTGATGGTGTTTCCTGCTTGGCAGGGGGTTGGACTTGATGGCCCTTGTGGTCTCTTCCAACTCTATGATTCTATGATTCTATGAACTTAATTCATTCTGGAGGTCTGTTCTTAACCTGAAACTATTCTTAACCTGAAGCACCACTTTAGCTAATGGGGCCTCCTGCTGCTGCCAGAGCACAAATTCTCCTTCTCATCCTGAAGCAAAGTTCTTAACCTAAGGTACAATTTCTGGGTTAGCGGAGTCTGTAACCTGAATCGTATGTAACCTGAAGTGTATCTAACCCGAGGTACCACTGTAGTGGTTAGAGTGCTGGACTAGAACCTTGGAGACGAGGGTTCAATGCCCCACTCAGCCATGAAGCTCAACATGTGATTTTGGGTCCTGAGCATATTCAATCTGCACTGGGCTGCTATTTTTTTTTTTTAATTAAGAGTTGTTTCTTTGCACCCTCACACATTGCAAAAATGATTTTGCGTGACCAGGTGGTGACAGCCCCAGCCCCCAGGGATCATAAGGAAGGAATAAAGACTCTGACAACATTATACAGTGATACCTCGGGTTAAGAACTTAATTAGTTCTGGGGGTCTGTTCTTAACCTGAAACTGTTATTAACCTGAGGTACCACTTTAGCTAAAGGCGCCTCCTGCTGCTGCTGCACCGCCGCCCCATGATTTCTGTTCTTATCCTGAAGCAAAGTTCTTAACCTGAGGTACTATTTCTGGGTTAGCAGAATCTGTAACCTGAAGCGTCTGTAACCTGAAGCATCTGTAATCCAAGGTACCACTGTATGGAATTAAAATTAGGCCACAACTTTATTAAACTTCCAAATGTAGGAAGACCTTGCCTTAGGCCTTGGGCGTGTATCCCTCCCAGCCCCCCAGCCAGGGGGAACTGGGATGATCAGGCTAAATGGGATATGGGGGTGCTCTGCGAGACATAAGTGTAGCAGGCAGCCCACCCCATATCCCTGCAAGCAGGGTAGTTCACTGACGACCTTTCAGTGTATGGCCAGTGACACCCATATATATATAACGACTTTAAGAGGGGGACCCTGGAATTGCCGTCGCAGAGGAGTGAATCACCACTTCTCTCTCTCTCTCTCTCTCTCTCTCTCTCTCTCTCTCTCTCTCTCTCTCTCTCTCTCTCTCACACACACACACACACACACACACACACACGAAAGAAAAGACTAAAGGATTCCATTCAAGGCCATAACCATCAAAGTAGTGACAAATTGCTACGGGGAAGACAAAACCTGTCAATGCAGGAAATTTTCCCCCCACTCCTTCAACAGCAACCAGTCAAAGACCGCAGCAGCACCCGCTAAACAGGAAAGAAAAAGTTAACCTGCAAACAAGAAACATTAAACGAAAGGAGGGTAGGGAGGGTGAATCTCCAGAGCCGACTGCCTGGCTATTGTCAGATCCACTCCCTATATATAAATGGGGCTGGCCCCACCGCCCAGCAAGAAACTTGATTATGGAGGCTGGGTGTGAACCTCCAAAAATTTACACTGAGAGGCAAGCCAGCCCGTTTGCCAGCAAGCTCCCTGGAAACTGTAGAACCACGCGTGATCCCGCAAACGGCACCCACAATGTAAAGTGTGAGTGCTCATTTTTGTACTTCTGCAAACCTCAGGGTCCTTTGCATTTTATCAATACCCCCCATGCCACCATCATTTCTCAATAGTGCCCTGATAGGACCCTGAAATATACTCGGAGTCGAGAGTGGATTTCGTGCTCTTTATTCAGCTCATAGTGGTGAGGAGGAATCAAAGTTCCCCCAGAATGTCTGCTTTATATACATTATTTACACAATGGGCCCCACGTGATTGGCTAATTTTGGGATTCACCTGTAGGCCAATCAGGTTGCGGATTCACTTCCACCTGAAGCTGGATTGTGTGGCTCCTGTGGACCAATCAGACTGCTGCATTCTGAATCCTATTGTTCTCGGACCAATCAGACTGCTGCCTTTTGGATCCTATTCAACTCAGTACATAACAGACCCCAACCTGTTGAACTGCAGTCATTGTTCCTTACTATGTGATGGGTATGTAGAACCAGAGTGGTGGGAAATTAGGGATGCAAATTGCTTTGCTTTGACTGCAAACTTCCATGGGTGGGAAGAACAATATAATTATACAGCGCCAACTGGTACTTTTGCATTGTCAACTCTAAAAGCAGTTAAAAACCACCAGGGAAAACAAACCCTTAAACAAACAGCCCCATCTGTCTGCTTAGCCAATTTATATGTATATTTCCTACTGCTTGGCAAATAAATAATAATTTAGCAAAGGCATCAGAGCATGTTTCCCTGCAGGACTATAAGTCAGAAGGCTAAAGAATGCTTTTAAGTGCCCACTGTAGTTACATAAAAGAATCAGCAATACGAAACACACACACACCTCCCCCAACTAGGCTGCTGGTTCAGACCAAAGGCGTGTCTTGTGCAGCCTATGATCCAACCCACAGGAGCCAAGCAATTTATTCTGTAAAGCTCAGAAGATGGGTGATTCCATCAGTTTCAGCTTGTCTCATTTTCTCATTTCCACTCCACCCCCTGCCCCCAGGCTTAAGCTCATCTTTAAAAAAGATGCTCACAAATATGCTTAAGTTTTGAAATAATTTTTCCCTAATATAATGCATTTTTATATGTTATTTTTAGTAATGTGTTGTTGTTGTTTTTTGTACATGGCTGGCGAACTGCACTGCAAAATTAGGAGGAGTGCAAACTTCTTTTTTAAATGTATTTTTTAATTAAAGATTCCTCGGTTGACAAAAGTGTGCACAATGTCCCTTTTTTTCAAGTTACACTTTCTGCAAGTCAGTTTCATTTGTTGAGACATTAGTGTTACATTGGGAAGAGGGGGAGAGGGATGGTGAGTGGGGGTGGGTGGGGGCGAAGTTTCTATTTTACTTAGTGTATGTGTGGGGTTTTGTGTCAGCGTTGCTTGTGCAGGTTCTTGTTGCTATTTGCTTGTGTTCCTTTGGTGGTGAGAGAAGTTGGGGTTGGCCTAGGGTGTGGATGATAGTTTGTGATTGGCTGTGGTGAACTTTGTTTTCGTGTGTGAGTGGGGTGGGTGTTTGTGAATCAGGATAGCCATATTGATTTGTATGTTGCTGGTGGATTCTTGTCGTTGTTTTGTTGGGCTGTGTATGTGATAAAGGGGAGCCATACCAGGGTGAAGGCATCAAGAAATCCATCTTCAAAGGATGGACATGCTTAGGTTCGTGTTTTAGAGAGTGCAGTTTAGGAAAGCTCACTTTTAAATGCAAACTTTCTTTCGCATCCATATTTCCAAGTGACCAGTTTTTAGGAGGACACTAACTCAAACTCTGGGATGCGGGTGGTGCTGTGGGTTAAACCACAGAGCCTAGGACTTGCTGATCAGAAGGTTGGTGGTTCGAATCCCCACAACGGGGTGAGCCCCTGTTGCTCAGTCCCTGCTCCTGCCAACCTAGCAGTTCGAAAGCATGTCAAAGTGCAAGTAGATAAATAGGTACTGCTCAAGCGGGAAGGTAAATGGCGTATCTGTGCGCTGCTCTGGTTTGCCAGAAGCGGCTTAGTCATGCTGGTCACATGACCTGGAAGCTGTATGCCGGCTCCCTCGGCCAATAAAGCGAGATGAGTGCCGCAACCCCAGAGTCGTCTGTGACTGGACCTAATGGTCAGGGGTCCTTTTACCTAACTCTGTCTCTGCAGGAAGAATGCAGCCATCATAAGTAGTAGTTATTCCACCAATCCCTTTCTGGATTTAGCTCTGCAAAATTAAATCTGATTCCACTGAACCCTTGCTTTCCTGTTTAAACCATTTGTAGCTTCATCTACAAGCAGCACTGTGATATTCCATGCTAATCCAAAATCTTTCTCATTTTCAAAATTTCAGCGGAAAGCCTGTGTTGAAAAAAAGAAATGGTTTCATTGTAGCCTAATCATTCCACTTATTTTTCCTGTGTAGGTATTAGACTCCAATGTGCTTTTTGAATGGCACATTTTTTAAAAGTACATTTCTATAGGCAAAGATTTGCGGAATGGGACAGAATTTACCCAGCTGAATCCTTGGGAAAGCTATCAATTTCTTATTTTCTGGGACCAGCTCAGCAACAACTGTCTATACCAAACTTCTTTTTTCCACTATGGTCATCACAATGTTCTATGAAATCCAGCCAAAGTACTTTCCTGCTGAGATAAATGGTTAGAAAAGTAATAAAGGAGTAAAGCTTTTGCACTTTGTGAATAATAATATCCCACAATTATGGGCTTTTTGGCAGATCTTCAGGTTCATATTTGGCATGTTGAGACCTACAGTTCTTCCACTCTTATCCCCTTAATTAGTTTCCAGAACGAATTATCAGGAGAACCTGTGGACACTCCATCATAGGAGAATATAAGAAACTGTCTGCCATGACACCAAATCAAATTAAGAGGGTTTTTGTTTTGTCCAAACAGCTCGTGCCTACTGTAACTGGCAGCAGCTAATCAGTCTCGCGCAGAAACATTTCCCAGCTTATTTCATTATTTTTAATTAAAAGGCTCAGGTGCCAAACCCAGACGCTTCATACAGACAAAACACTGGTTGTCCACTGAGCCATGACTGTTTGAAACTAGGAGGGAAAACAAACAATTCCAGAGATACGTTACAGAGTTTTCTTAGGTGACGGACCAGTTTTCACATGCATTTGCATTGTCATTACTGGAAGACTGTCTACAGCAATGAATTGCATGTGATAACTGTCATGGACTGGCTAGAGGCAGAGGTGTGATGGATGGCACCAACTGGGAAACCCCCAAGGAATGAAGGCCCAGAACCTGGAGATTGGTGGTAGGGTGACAATCAGCGGTTAGTGGGAGAAGTGGGAGAAGGTTGGGAGGAGGAGATGTTGGAAGCCCAGATGTTGGAGGCCCAGAGCATTGTCAGGAGCTCATCCTATACTCGAGAAGGACCCTGGCAGAGACACATGCCTGACCAGCATGTTCTCTCCTTCCTGGTCGTTCATTCAGGAGCTTCCAAAGCTTTCTTTTGCCCAAACATCACAGCGACCGATGCCAACAGACACTGGCACACTTAGGGATCCGCAGAGTTCACACAACTTGCGTAACAGACCTCAGCAACTCAGCATTTTGGCTATCTATTTTATTTACATATAAACACACACGGAGCATTGCAACATGGTGCTCTCTCTCTAGCATCAGAGAGCATAGAGAAAAAAGGACAAAGGACAATATTCCCACTTCAGGGAACACAGTAACACAAAATCCTGTTTCCATCACTTCCCACTCTGTGGAGTCAAAACATATACTGTCTAACAGTTTTCACATGCATTTGCATTGTCATTACTGGAAGACTGTCTACAGCAATGAATTGCACGTGATAACTGTCATGGACTGGCTAGAGGCAGAGGAGTGGTGGATGGCACCAACTGGGAAACCCCCCAAGGAATGAAGGCCCAGAACCCAGAGATTGGTGGTAGGGTGACAATCAGTGGTTAGAGAGAGAAGTGGGAGAAGATTGGGAGGAGGAGATGTTGGAAGCTGAAGAGGTAACAGGTTTTAGTGAGCAGGGGGAGTCTGTGACAGAGAGAAGTCCATAAACAGAAGTGGAAGCTGAAGCAGGAGAGGATGGAGGCCAAGAGGCACAGATGAGTCAGGTTGGTGAAGAAGCCAGGGTTTCTCCCACCCTTGTGACCAGCTCCTTTCCCCACTCCTCCAGTCTCCCAGAACCAGAAAAGAAGAGGAAGGAACGGAGACAGGCTTGCCAGCAGAGTCTCAGATTGCTTGGGAAGGACGCAGGACAGGAGGAGGCTTAGGCAGCTGTGGGAAGGTGGGGACTGATTCAGAAATGTAGAGAGTGGATTTTAAGATTGGAGAAAGGAGATCTATCCATCCCTAGACAACATATCTGGAACATTTGTATTGGACTGCAATGTGTTTGAGTGGAGTTGGTTCACACATTCAGCTGCCAATCAAGGGTACAATAATAAAGTGTAGATAAACTGAATAACGTGCATGCACGCGTTAAATGGCCCAGTCTGCATCCTCTAAAATCTGGAAGTACAACACCAGTGCGAGTGTGAAGAAGACTCAAGGGCTGCTATTACTGATACCACTTCTGACACCACGAAGGTGAAAACAGCATAGCAGTAGTCTTGCCTATGACACTGCTGTCAGGAAAAAGCACCAAGGCAAAAGCCAGCTCCAGATTGCTGGAATGCAAAACAGGATGTTGTGGTTTGCAGATGTACTGCTAGAGAAAAGGTGGAGCCTATTCTCTGTACTGAGCACCAGATGTTAGCTCAGAGTGTCATGTGACCTGTGCTGGAAGTACAGGGGAGGAGTAGTGACTCTTCTGATGGAGACTGAAGGGTGCAGTCGCATTTCTATGTACTGCTGAATGACAGGAATAAAACATGTAAATAGGACTCCTGTCTGTCTCATTTCCCCTCCCTGGGGACAATGCAGGGAGGGAGAGAAACAAAGTAGCAGAGGGTGTGTTCTTCACGTCTGATTGATGAGGAGAATCGCCGGGAGTTATGACCTTGCCTGCCGGGAGACGCAGCGGAGAGGTCATCAAGTATCCAGCTTAATTGCCTGGGGGAGGCCAGTTACCTCTGACTGTAAGCTGAGATACTAACATATGGCAGCCTTCGGATGGTTGCGATTCATCAGACATCTGCATGAGAGGCTGGTGGATTGTCCTCCTCTGCTCCAAGAAGGAGAAAAGCGTCTAAGATAAGCCAGAGGCTAAAAAGACGGCTGAACCCAGAGGAAGGTGTTTTCCAAGCAACAAAGCTCAAGGTATGCTGCTTTTCGGGCTAAAAGTGTGAACGCAGGTTGATTAATTCCCTGGTTCACAGGGGAGCTGCGTTGGAAAAATACAGCTCCGGGAGGAAAGGCCTGCAGCTTGGAAGCTTAGCCTGCATTCCACGGATTCTTGTGCTTTTGAGATAAGAAGTCCTCTATGCACTGTTGCAAAGTAACGGTCCTGGAAAGTTACTGGCTACGCAGATGGACTGTGAGGCTGGGAAAGCGAAACTAAGCCACAGAGTGTTTTGGCTACACGTTTACGTGCTCTTGGAGGGACTTTCCATAGCAGCCAGCGTTTAGCTGCCAGGTGCCAAAGAGCGTAAACAACTTGCAGTTTGCCTGCTAGAGAAGGCAGGAAACAACTGTTGGATTTTACAGCTTGCTTGATAGTGTGAGCTGGAGGCTTCGCTTCAAGATGGATGCCAAGAAAGGAGGTTTGCCTTACCCACCTCCCCTGACTAATGACAATTATTCATCTTGGTCTGTAAAGATGAAGGCCCTGCTGCAGAATCAGAGGCTTTTTGATGTAATTGAAAATCCCATCCCTGCAGCACCAACCAGAGGTTGGGAATCACGGGACATGAGGGCCAGGACTGCTATAATTCTGTGCGTCTCAGATCAGCAATTGGTGCATGTTCAAAATTTAGAACACGCGAAAGAGGTTTGGGACACGCTGCGTACAACACATCAGAGAGATGCTGGTTCTTCAGCGTTGCTGTATTTTGAGAAATTGACCAATCTGAGATTAGCGCCTGATGGAGATGTTCAAGCGCACCTGACAGAGATGAAGTTTCTGCGTCAACAGATGGTGGAACGCAATTTCAATCTACAGGAGGAAGTGTTTTGCTTCATGATGATAAACAGCCTGAATCGGACCTACAAGGTTGTTGCCAGTCAGCTTGGTTCCCTACCGGCCGCGCAGCTGACCGCGGAAAGAGTGTGTGCCGTCGTCCTGAATGAACACGATCGACTTGCTGCACTGGAAGTAAAGGACAGGGGGAGGGAAGAACAGAGTTCGAATCTTCCCACTGCTGGTGCTAATGCAGAGCATGCTACAGCATTGAGTGCTGTCCGATGCTACAATTGTGGACAGACTGGGCATCTACAATGGAACTGTAGAAAGCCACACCAGTCAAGAGGAGTGAAGAGCAGCTCTACGAAGCCTGAGGCGTCAGGCAAAAGCCGTTCCAAGTGCCAGGTGAAACCTGCAAAGGCTATGATGGCGAAAGGAACCACACCAGATGTTGGGAACGCATTCATAATCGACACGGGATGTACAAAACATTTGTGCCCGCACCGAGGACTGTTTTCGACGTTGAAGAAGCAAAGCTTCACTGTGAAACAGGCCAACGGTCAAGAGTTGGAAGCGACCGGAATTGGAACTGTGTATCTTGAGAGTCTGAACTTGACTATAAATGATGTTTACTTGGTTCCAGAGCTGAGATTTAATCTGCTGAGTGTGTCGCAGATTGCAAAGAAAGGACTGAAACTGTCCTATGATGCTAAAAGCTGCAAGATCTACAAAGATGGAGAACTGTTTCTTACTGCCAGAGAGAAAGATGGACTGTATTTGTTGACTTTTGATCAAAGTGATTACATGAAATGTAATTCTTCTGATTCTAACGAAATCTCTCTTGCAGGTGTGACCAAAACGAGCACCAGGAAGGTGACTAAGAAGGTCGACAGAGCATTTCAGCGGGTGTATGCTGATGTGACTGGTCCTCTAGAACCATCTAGAGGCAGTGCAAAATATTACCTTTTGTGTGTGGATTGTTTTACTAATTATTCTTGGGTGTATTTGATGGAGAAACCGCAAGAAACTTTAGAAAAGTTTCAGGAGTTTTGTGACAAGGTTAAAAATATGCATGATGCTAACATTGATTGTCTTTTCACAGATGACAAACAAGTTTTTCTGTCACAGAAGTTTCAGAAATTCCTGGATGGAAAAGGAATAGACCACAAAATTGCTGTTTCAACCGAAGCGTGGAACAGGGGTGTCTGTGTGAGGGTGAACAAAGAATTGCAAAAGGGGATGCATGCACAATTGCTGAGTTCACATTTGCCACATAAATATTGGGCGGAGTCTCTAGCGTCCTATCTTCATGTGTGGTTGAGAAAAGTCTCAACAGAGTTGGGATGTTCTCCTTTTGAGAAGCTGTTCCATAGAAAACCTTCTGTTGCCTATTTCAAGGTTTTCGGGTCTCATGTGAGAACAGAAGCTCCAGGTGGAGTAAAGAATGCCAAAGGCATTTTTGTGGGTTATGAAAAGGGTCTCTACAGAGTAATTTTGTCTGAATCTGGTCAGGTGATTCTCACAAAGTTTCTAGAGAGTGCTCCGGAACGAGAGCGGGTTGTTGTACACACATTTCCCACAGGTGATGATTCTGATGATGATGATGATTTTTCTGATGTCACAGATTACAGTGGTACTGACGATGACACTGATAGCTCAGAAAGTTCAGTTGTAACAGTCATTGAGAGAAAATCTCCCACAATGGATAGACCTTCACAGGTGAAGGAAGAACCACAGTTAGCCATTGCATCTGGTTCTCAACAAAGTCCAGAGGTTGAACCAGTGAGCACAGAGGATCAGAACCTCATACGTAGGTCTGAGAGAGTTACAAAGGGTGTACCACCAAAGAGGTACTCAAAAGAATTTGCTAACTTAGCTGTTGCATGTGTTGCTATTGTAAACAACTCAAAACAGGTTAAAGCAGTGTCTAAGTCAGAGACAAAGACACAGCAGAGAGTAGCTAGCCAAGGTAATGCAGAAGCACTCATTCCTTGGAAGCCAGACAACCAGAGAGGTACACTGGTGAAACCAGTGGTGGGGAGTTCCAAGGGTGGAACCAAAACAACAGGGGACTGTTATATGTATAACAACTGTTTGTTTTCTTCTCTGGATCATGTTTTGCCTATTGATGCTTTTGGGGGAGGATGTCAGGAAAAAGCACCAAGGCAAAAGCCAGCTCCAGATTGCTGGAATGCAAAACAGGATGTTGTGGTTTGCAGATGTACTGCTAGAGAAAAGGTGGAGCCTATTCTCTGTACTGAGCACCGGATGTTAGCTCAGAGTGTCATGTGACCTGTGCTGGAAGTACAGGGGAGGAGTAGTGACTCTTCTGATGGAGACTGAAGGGTGCAGTCGCATTTCTATGTACTGCTGAATGACAGGAATAAAACATGTAAATAGGACTCCTGTCTGTCTCATTTCCCCTCCCTGGGGACAATGCAGGGAGGGAGAGAAACAAAGTAGCAGAGGGTGTGTTCTTCACGTCTGATTGATGAGGAGAATCGCCGGGAGTTATGACCTTGCCTGCCGGGAGACGCAGCGGAGAGGTCATCAAGTATCCAGCTTAATTGCCTGGGGGAGGCCAGTTACCTCTGACTGTAAGCTGAGATACTAACAACTGCATGGTTAGTTGCAAAGATAGATGTTAAAATGGCCCTCCGATTTTGCATGACCTTAGATTTAAGTGATGTGTTTTACTCATAACAAAATAGAGGCATTTCCATAAGACAAAAAAGTGGATGTGCTTTTTTTAAAGTCTTGAAGGCCATAGCTCAGTGGTAGAGTATCTGCTTTGTGTGGAGAAGGTCTCAGATTCGATACCAAGTATCTACAGGTAGGCCAGGGACAGTCCTTTGTCTGAAACCCTAGAGAGTCACTCCCAGTCAGTACAAACAATACTGAGCTGGTTAGCTGGTCTGATTCAGTATATCAGGAACCTTTTTCTATATTCAGTTGAATACAGAAGGTCTCAGATTCAGTCCCCTGAATCTCCAGGCAGGGCTGAGAGAGACCCTTGTCTGAAACCCTGGAGAGCTGCAGCCACTGAATGTAGACAATACTGAGATAGATGGACCAATTCAGTGTACTGGAAGCTGCCTTGGAGTCATTCCTGTGCGTCGGTATTTTTGCATGGCATATTAAGGCGGCCCATGCTGGCAGAAGCAGAAAAGTCATGGGGAGAAAACAGTGGGGAGGTCATGTCTAATGACAAAGGGGTAAGCTCAAGGTTTGCTGGCCTGATTGAAGGTGTGAGGCTGAAGCAGTGGGAAATCTGCAGCAAGCTGTCCTGACTGCTTTTCTTTTCTTTTAAGGTAACCACTGGGGAAGGATTTATTTTGACCGTGGTGCCAGATGAGATTTAGATGTAGGGTCCTACTTGATTAACAATGTGTGCATATGCTTTGGTGCTGAGCTATGACCCCCCCCCCCCAGCACTCAAATACCAGACGTCAGGGATCTGCCATCGGCTCAGAGGTGAGATAGAGGGGCAGGTGTGTCCCAGGGAGCCTCTGAGAATCTTGCAAAGCAGTTCCTGTTCCGGCGAGGAGGGAAGCCCCACCTCCAGTGAGGAAGAGGTGCAAGGACCAGAGGATGCTAGAAAGAGCCTTAACACCACTCCTGGGCAAGCTGGACAGGAGGGAAACATGCCCTTGCCATCACCCATCCTGCGCAGTAGTTTGAGGTGCAGGGAGGGGTGGAAAAGGCTGGGGCTGATGAAACTTTTATGTTGGGGGAGGTACAAAAACAGACCACTCCCGTGTTCTGCTAGTGATTGAGCCAGACATGAACATGTGACGCTCTTCACTATAAATGTTGTTGTTGTTTAGTCGTTTAGTCGCACCTCATTGCGGGGATTTGAACTGCCGACCTCAGTGGTTTAGACAACAGTGCCACCCGCCTCCCTTGTTGTTGTTTAGTCGTTTAGTCGTGTCCGACTCTTCGTGACCCCATGGACCAGAGCACGCCAGGCACTTCTGTCTTCCACTGCCTCCCGCAGTCTGCTCAAACTCATGCTGGTAGCTTCGAGAACACCGTCCAACCATCTCATCCTCTGTCGTCCCCTTCTCCTTGTGCCCTCCATCTTTCCCAACATCAGGGTCTTTTCCAGGAAGTCTTCTCTTCTCATGAGGTGGCCAAAGTATTGGAGCCTCAGCTTCACTATCTGTTTTTCCAGTGAGCACTCAGGGCTGATTTCCTTCAGAATGGATAGGTTGGATCTTCTTGCAGTCCATGGGGCTCTCAAGAGTCTCCTCCAGCACCAGAATTCAAAAGCATCAATTCTTCGGCGATCAGCCTTCTTTATGGTCCAGCTTTCACTTCCATACATCACTACTGGGAACACCATAGCTTTTACTATACGGACCTTCACTGTAAATAGTTTGCACCAAAATAAAGCCTGTAAAAGACAGGTGGGAATCGTGCCTGGTTACTCTCGAGCAACCGCAACAGCATCTGACACCACCCACTCACCTGGGCCCCATAGCTCTTTAAGTGCTTTTAGTTAAACAATAAGGTTGAGTTACTAGTTCTTCACAGCTTATGATTACCAGCTCCATGTCTCCACCTACTTCACCACGTCTCTATTGCCACTACCATAGCCCTCCTGTCTGGGTCTGAATGTCTGCAACAGGAAGCCTGCTGTACTCATCCTCCCTGCACAATTTATAGCAGGGGTGTGGAACATCTGTCCCTCCAGATGTTGATCGCCACAACTCCCATCATCCCTGAGCATTGGCCATGCTGGTTGACAATACCTTGGTCAGGCCACACCTAGAATACTGTGGCCAGCTTTGGGCATCACGATTTAGGAAACATATTGACAAGCTGGAGTGTGTTGCAGAGGAGGGCAACCAAGATGATGTAAGGCCTGGAAACCAAGCCTTATGAGGAATGGTTGAAGGATTTAGGTATGTTTAGTGTGGAGAAGAGAAGACTGAGAGGTGTTATGACAGGAATCTTCAAATATGTAATGGGCTGCCACAGGGAAGATGGAACAAACTTGGTTTCTGCTGTTCCAGAGGACAGGACTTGAACCAGTGGATTCAACAAGAAAGGAGATTGTAACGAAACACTAGGAAGACCTGCATGACAGTAAGAGGTGTCTGAGAATGGAACAGACTCGTTCCAAAGGTGGTAGGTGCTCCTTCATTGGATGCTTTTAAGCAGAGGTTGGATGGTCATCTGCCAGAGCTGCTTTAGTTGTGATTGTTCATTGCAGGGGGCTGGACCAGAAGACCTTAAGGCCCCTTCCAACTCTACAATGCTATGATTCTATGATGGGAGTTGGACTCCGAAGATCATCTGGAGGTCCACAGGTTCTCCATCCCTGATTGATAACATTTGAAGACAAACTTTTCTTCAGTTAAAAGCAGCCATGAGGTGGTGTTTAGGTCCCATGGTAGCATGAGAAACATTCTGAGCTCTTCACTGTGCTATGCTTAGGCTTAGATCTTCTGCATCATCCAACTGCTGTTAGCTAGGACTGAAGGTGATGGGGGAAGAAACAAGCACTATATAGGTTACTGATGTTCTCTTCTCATGTGTTCTCTCCTCCTCTTTCTAATTATTTCATGCATCCCTTTTCTCCAAGGAGCTCAAAGTTCTCCTCCCACTTTTTCCTTACAACAACCCTGTGAGGTGGGTTAGGGTGAGAGCCAAGAGCTTCATGGCTGAGTAGGGATCTGAACCAGGGTTTCCCAGGTCCTAGCCCAACACCTTACCACCATACTGGCTCTTCTCTTCACCATGGCTTTCTGTGGTTTTTTGCCTCAGCTGACCATGACCCATATAAAATACTCTGGAGAATGATCTCTGCTCTTGTCCTGGGTGTTCTTCTCTAGGACAAGAGTGAGCTATAACTTGGGATTGTTCCTTCAAGACCTTTTCCCCTGAGGCTCTTTCTGTTCCAGACTGTAATGTTCTTGCTGCTGCCACATTTTTTTTACCCCTTTTGTTTCATTTCCAGCATCTTGCTGAGATATAAGAACCTAACAGCAGCTCAGACACTGGCCAATAACAGCTACATGTCATCAAGTTGTGGATGAGTGTTTGTCAAAATGAAGAATATGCCTTCTCATTACCTTACAGCTTGTGCTACAAGCCAGTCTTGGGTCCTGCCTGTGAAAGAACCAGGAGTTCTAGCAGCTGTTGCACTGTGTAGTGCTGCTGAGTTCCATCGCCATAGCAACAGCATCAGTACCATCTGCGGCATCCTCCTCCCCCTCTCCACTCATACTCCTCCTCCTCCGTAACATCATCAGTACCAGGAACAGCAGCAGCAGCCTGGGCAGAAGCCAGTGCCTGGTAGCACACTGACTGCAATTTCAACCAGCTGGCTTGGGAGACCCGCTCAGGCACCAGGACCAGTGATGAGCTGCAGCAACCGCTACTCTGTCATTTTCTGGAAGATGGACAGATAGAAAAGAAGGGAGGGAAAGAGAGTTGAGGACAGTACACTGCAGAGGAGCCGGAGAAGACCTAGGTAAGGGACATTTTCCCCCCAACCCCCTGTTTCTGCCAACTCTCTGCCCTTGATTGTCTCAATTGCATTTCCACGTCTTTCTGATTTACTAACCATTTTGAACGTATCCAAATTATCCCTCTCCCCCCCCCACAAACCAATGCCTGCTTTAAAAAAGAGATTCTCCTCCTCCTATTCTTACCATCATCACTTTAATCTTAAAAACAACAAATATATTCAGAGAGAGGAGGGGAGGGAGGGAGGGGGAGAGAGAGACTGGATTTGATTGTTGTTGATGGGGGAACATAATCAAGAGACGCAATGTGTTGGATCCAAAGGGAAAAAAAGGTTCTTGCTGAGTGCTTCAGAATAAAAAGTGGGCAGCAGCTTGGAGAAGGGGCTGGCATAGCAATTGTTCATTCTTTTTCAGAAAAAAAGAAAGAAAACCCATACAGGTCTGTGTCCAATCTGTTTATTAAATTGCTCTGAAAAATATTCTGCTGAGATTTTTTAAGACAGCGAGGTGTGTGTGTGTGTGTGTGATTAGTAAAGTCTTTCTCAAAAGCTTGAATTATATAGTGGAAAAAGTAGTGTGTGTGTGTGTGTGTGTGTGCGTGAGAGAGAGAGAGAGAGAGAGAGAGAGTAATTAGGGATGATGAGTTCATAAGCTCCCTGTTATTTACAGCTTGGGTTTGTACTGTTTGATATGAAACACATTCTGTACACTGGGTCGGAATATTGGATACTCTTGGCACAACAGGCAGATTAAGAGCATTTCCCCAATGTCTGGTGTCCAGGTATTTTCCAGCCTTCCTACCTGGGGTTCTTTGACAAGAGATAACAAGGACTGAACTTCCGATGTTCTGCATGCAAATCATGCACTCTGCCACTGAGCACTGGGCACACCGAGTCTGATGTGATGGGCGGAGAGTCCTGCACTGAGCAATGTTTTTGGCTAAGGCACTGAGTCTTCTTCTTAGATACTTCTTAGGGACCTTTTGACTCCTTCTTTGAACCCTACAATTCTAAGGTTGTAGTCCTGTACGCATTGACCTGGAAGTGAGTCCCATTCAACACTGTGGGACTTATTTCTGAGTAGACGTGCATAGGATCGTCTACGTGCAAACATTAGATTGTCTCAATGTTGTGAATGTCCTTAAGCCATCCATACGAGATTATGTCATATCAATAAATTTACTGTGTGCATCTTTTCCCACCTTGAAACTGTTTTGTGCCTCTGTTGCTATGACTCACCAACCAGTTGAGCTACAGTTCCTGTGTTTCCTTTGATTTGCTTCCTGGGTTGAATTCAGTTTCGTTGCATGACTGAGAATGTTATTCAGTTACAGCAATCATTCCAACAGCAGTTTTCATTTGACAGTGTGCTTGATCATTTGTGTTTCACCTGTCTTGAACAAACCTCTGAGTTAAGTCACCATGAATCCTCATTTGCACATGGGGAAGCAAGGCTAAGTAACTGTGATTTACTCAAGGCCATTGAAGAAATTTGGATTGGGTTCCTATATCCAGAGACGCATACTAAAGAACACAATGCAGATTTTTTAATTTGATTTTTATTTGTCCCTTCAACTCAACATCAGTTGCTTTTAACAGTTGTTGTTAATTTCACCAGTAATTCTATTGCTTTACTCATTTTGTAAACTGCTTGAAGGTTGCTGCAGTGCTTTTTATAATCAAGCAATTTATACAGTAATCTGTATGAAATAAAATTGATAATAATATTTAACCAAAATCCAGTTCTGAGGCAAAATTGATAGATCAAACCATCACTCAGCATCTGAAGGCAAAAAGAATTCTAGCAAGATTAAGAAAAAGGAAAACACTCAAACAATGATGTTTTGTACATTTCTTGATTCCTTCCTCTCTTCTCCAGAAACCTGAATTTGAAATGAATTCTAATGGGTCTGCTCAGGCCATATAACTTGGAATCCGGAGAAGAGCTAGAGAACAGAGAGATGTGTGTATTTTTGAGCAAAACACTGCAATGTTCTATAGAGCGTCCCAGGTGAAAGATGGGGTTGCCTGGTTGTTGTTCCTTAGCACTGGTGAATATCTTTAGCGAAGGTTTTGCAATGAATGCGGGTGGCACTGTGATCTAAACCACTGAGCCTCTTGGGCTTGCCAATCAAAAGGTTGGCAGTTCGAATCCACACAACGGGGTGAGCTCCTGTTGCTCTGTCCCAGCTCCTGCCTACCTAGCAGTTTGAAAGCACACCAGTGCAAGTAGATAAATAGGTACCGCTGTGGTGGTACCTATTTCAAGGATTTCAGCCCAGGATCTATCCCAGCCTTATCTAGAGATGCTGGGATTGATCCTGGGACCTTCTGCATGCAAAGCAAATGCTCCAGCACTGAGCTATGGCTCTTCTCCAATGCTTTGGAAGGTCTTGCCGATCAGAAGATCGGCGGTTTGAATCCCTGCGACGGGGTGAGCTCCCGTTGCTCGGTCCCTGCTCCTGCCAACCTAGCAGTTCGAAAGCACATCAAAGTGCAAGTAGATAAATAGGTACTGCTCTGGCGGGAAGGTAAACGGCGTTTCCGTGCACTGCTCTGGTTCACCAGAAGCGGCTTAGTCATGCTGGCCACATGACCCGGAAGCTGTACGCCGGCTCCCTCGGCCAGTAAAGCGAGATGAGCGCCGCAACCCCAGAGTCAGCCACGACTGGACCTAATGGTCAGGGGTCCCTTTACCTTTACCTTTATGACCAGAGATACCTGCTGAAATTCCCTCTTTACAATTATTAGAGGTGCAGAGGTCCAGTCCTCACTTACATCTGGCCATTGCAGATCGTCTTTGAATTTATTTTAAAATTTATTGTTAAAAAAACCTCAAGTCACTTTAAATAGTAACATTTCGATACTGATATATTTTCTGCTGCTGTTGCTGCTAATCTTAGTAATTTGACTTAGTTTGTGAAAGGTTCATTAACTAAATGTTAACTAAATGTAGATATTTTTGTGTGTGGTCATTTATGAGAGGAAAGCTTTTCATACATTATAATATTGCAATGTCTGTTAGCATGCTAATACCTGAAAACTGCTATATTGTGTGTACAGTAAATTTAGGATTGTTTCTGGTGTACGCATATATTTATGATTTGTTTACTGTTCTTGTGAGCTGCTTTAACTATGATTTGGGAAAATAATGTATTTGTTTTCTCTGGCTTATAGAAACAACAAATGCAATACCTGAGTTACTACTGCAGTCTTTATCTTTTTTAATTTTGGGATTTTCCAATATTTTGGTATGTTGGCCCTTTATATACTGTACATAGCTACATGTGTGCCTGAAGTCCAACAGTAAGAGCACAATTCAGTAAAAGGCAGTTTTGAGTATTTCTCATTAAAAGCAATGGAGTGGGACTCACGAGTCAACCTGAATTTGTTGGACTTATTTATTTGGAAATTGCCCCTCGGGGGCAGCGTTGTGGCTTAGTGGTTAGACCACACACTTTTTTGTAAAAGCTCCCAGGTTTGATCCCATGTGTCTCTGGGGAAGGCCAGGAGAGCCTGAAATCTTGGAAATCCACTGGCTGACAATATTGACAGTACTGAGGACCAATGGTTTGACTTGGTACAAGGCAGCTTATTATGTTCCTATAAATATGTTTTCTTGCACATGGCCTGCTAAAATGAAATGAAGGAATGACATATGTACAAGGCTGCAACAGTGCTCATGTTCAAGTCACCATTCATTATAACTGGGGTTGTTCAGGAGAACAGCAGATTGTGAACAGTCACAGCAGACGGTGTCCTTTAAGAATAACTTTAAAGTTTCACATGTAAATGTTAAGCTTCCCGCTTAATCTTCATTTTAACATTACTGATACTGCTGAATGCCAGTTGTGGAGTAGCAGAGATGCTCATGAAGTCCTTCTGAGCCAGGCATGGATATGAACTTAGAGGGTTTATAAAAGCCAGGCCTAGAGGAGAAGCAAGTTTCTCAAAGGCCCCTCCAAATTCTCTGTCTCAGAGGAAAATCTAAGCTGGAGAAGAATTCATGGCTTCTCCCTGCCTGCCCTTCTCTCTGTCTGTCTGTCTGTCTGTGTGTGTGTGTGTGTGTGTGTATGCGTGTGTGTGTTTGTAGTGGAACATCAGTGCAAATTTCATCAAGACTTACAGTGGGTGATAGAGTTAATTACCAGTATTTGGCTTTTTAATTTAAATTAATTTAATTATTTTATTACTATCATATCTTCCGGATGCTGAAGCTATTAAATTGTCTTCTGGCTACTTGCTGAGTTAGATGTATCTTGGTCCAGTCTAGCAAAATGGTTGTATGTGCATATTTGTCCATCAAGGCTGTCTTCACTATGACACATTACATATTACATTACAATGAACTTAAGAAAATCCCTGCTTCATCTAGTTCACCAACCAGATGCTTATGAGAAATCCACAAGCAGGGCATTAAGGCGATAAGGTTCCAGACAGCCTGTTTGTTGGCAGGAAGCATTTAGAGAGGGCCCTGGGAAGCTTTCAAGCAGGTCTGAAGGTCCTCACCCCTGTGTTTCATGGCCAGCATCTGAGACACAGAGGCATGCTGCCTCTCAGCAGTAGATGACGCACTGCATGCAGCAATCTGTCTTGAAGAAAAGGCACTCTGAGCATGCTTAGAGGCTCTCAGTTACCCCAAGTTCCCACCCCCAAGAATGCGGCAGCTAGACTGGTGACTGGGAGTGGCTGCCAAGACCACATAACACTGGTCTTGAAAGACCTACACTGGCTCCCAGTATGTTTCTGAGCACAATTCAAAGTGTTGGTGCTGACCTTGAAAACCCTAAAGTGCTTCTGTCCAGTGTACCTGAAGGAGTGTCTCCACCCCCATCGTTTTGCCCGGATACTGAGGTCCAGCTCTCAGGGCCTTCTGGTGGTTCCCTCGCTGCAAGAAGCAAAACTACAGGGAACCAGACAGAGGGCCTTCTCGGAAGTGGCACCCACCCGGTGGAACGCCCTCCCACCAGATGTCAAAGAGAAAAACAACTACCAGACTTTTAGAAGACATCTGAAGGCAGCCCTGTTTAGGGAAGATTTTAATGTTTGATGGACTATTGTATTTTAATATTTTCTTGGAAGCCGCCCAGAGTGGCTGGCGAAACCCAGCCAGATGGGTGGGGTTTAAATAATAAAATACTATTATTCCAAGCAGGGCCAACCCTTGGACAGGTGGGCAGGTAGTAGACTACCTGACAGAAGACAGAAGTTGATGGGACAGTGCCTCATTTCTGCTTAGAGGGTGTAGCAGAGGGGGACCCTCTTGGTTGTTCCCCTGCCCTCGGGGGTGGCAGCCCGGAAGAGGGCATTCTCTGTGCCAGCTCCTAAGCTGTGGAACTCCGACCCCACAGAGGTGTGTCTGTCACCTTCATTATACAACTTATGGAGAATGCTAAAGACACCCTTGCTTCTGACCCTTGAGGTGTATAGTTTTAGGACCCACCTTATTTTTAGGATTGCAAGTTGTTTGAAACTGTGTTTAATACTGCTGTAACCTGGGTGGTGCTGTGGGTTAAACCACAGAGCCTAGGACTTGCCGATCAGAAGGTCGGCGGTTTGAATCCCCGTGACGGGGTGAGCTCCCGTTCCTCGGTCCCTGCTCCTGCCAACCTAGCAGTTCGAAAGCACGTCAAAGTGCATGTAGATAAATAGGTACCGCTCCGGCGGGAAGGTAAACAGTGTTTCCATGCACTGCTCTGGTTCACCAGAAGCGGCTTAGTCATGCTGGCCACATGACCCGGAAGCTGCACACCGGCTCCCTCGGCCAATAAAGCGAGATGAGCCCCGCAACGCCAGCGTCGGTCACGACGGGACCTAATGGTCAGGGGTCCCTTTACCTTTACCTTAACCCGCCCAGGGACCTTGGGGTAAAGTAGGGTAATCAACAACAACAACAATAATGGAACAGCAGCATGGCTATCCTATCCCCCGAAAGATCAAGGTAGTTTCCCTCATTCCCTCCTGTATTAGGGTCACAGGAAAAACTGCATTATTGCCCCTTTGCAAAAATCTTGCACTGGCTGCAATGAGCTTGTGCGATCCACTTTCAGCCTGTGGTGGGTTACTCTCCACCCCCCAACCTGAAGACTGAAAGATATTTATTTTTATTATTGTTTTGGTAAGCCTGCCTTCCTCTTTCCCCTATGAAATATATCCAAAGCGATGGAGAAATGCCATGAGAACGGCTCATTCCTGACCACGATAAATCAAAGGCAGTATTTTTTTTAATCCGCTTTCTGCACATTGCCAAGAGAGCCGTACCACATAATAAAGAGGGTGCACGTGGCTGTGCGATGATGGATGGAGGCCTGCGAGCATTTCATCAGCCTAAACTAACAATGAAAGGCCACCAGCGGCCTACAGATTGCTTTGGGCTCCCTAAATATTATTCCAAATCATCACTTTGCTGTTGACTAAAAGCATACAGCAGCACCGCAGAGATAGAGTCTCTTGATTATGATGGGGCTGAGAAAACTCCCTTTAAAATGATGTCAAACCCCCAGGGATATATAAATCTTTATGTCTAGAATGTTTGTGTGCTTATATATTTATAGCCAGACCAGGTTCATGCCATCAGTGAACTATGCCATTTTAAAGCAGGTTGTTGATGTTGTGCTTTTGCATCTCTATATAAATAGAACTGGCAAGGCTATGCTGCACTCAAGGAACAAAACCAGCTAGCTGGGGTTCTTCGTTATTAGACTACGGCTGATTCCTCCATTAGTTTTACCACCTTTTCTCCATCTGCCACTTATCAGACAGCTTGTTGTCTGAGCAAATATTGTAATTTTATGTATTTAATGTATTAGTCTCATTTCATGCTTGACAGTCGCTACTATAGCTGTGTTTCTGATGTCACTGAAGTTGCCCTCCTATGCCACTATAAGGGAACAAAGTAATTTTATAGTTGGAATCTCCATTTAATTAGCAGCTTTTTTGAGGAGCTGATGCCACAGCCCTATTTACGCTGTGTTGGCAAACAGCAGAAATGAACAATCCTTAGCCCCAAATGATGTATCCATTATTGGGTTGTGCCATTTTCTTTTTCTTTTTTTAATGATATTTATTGGGGGGGGAATTAAGTTACAAAAGAAAAACAAAGTAGAAAAAGAAAAAAACAAGCCACTTTCAACCATACATATACAAATTCAAAATAAGAGGGGGGGAAACAAAAAACAAAACAAAAATACACCACAAACATTTAAAAACATTTAAAAACAAATCCATTATTCTCAACTCCTCAACTATCATTACCCTCTTTCCTTGACCTCCTCCTCCTCCCCTTCCTTGTATCCTGGTTGTTAATTGTCACAGCAAATCCTTTCCATATTTCATAATACTCTGTCATTACTTTACCTTAAACTATTTTAATCTTATCTTACTATAAAAAACCTTGAAGCTTAAAACTTAAATCTTATTTTTACCAACTTCTCATAACCATAATATTCTTGCATAATTCTTTAAACATTTTTACTAAAGCCAAGTAATTTCATTCCAACATTTTTCTAACATTCATCAATTTTGTAAAACAGTCTTAATAGTGAAAAAAGGAAATAAAAACAAATCCAATCTTCATTCAGCGTCCCTTCCTCCTGGTCCCAGGTTTTGTCAGTCCTCATTATCCCATCACTCTGGCGCATTAACCTGGTATCCTAATATCTGAGGCCCTTAAGTCTCTTCCATGTCCCTTCCGCAGCTCTTCTTCATATTTGTAATTGTATTTTCCCTTGTCTCCTGCTCGTGCCTTCACCCCGCTGTCCTGCAAAAGCTAGCAAGGCTGTTCCCAAGCCAGAACAGCGAGACAGAGGGCTCCGTCTCGCTGTTCTAGCTTGGGGATGGCTGCGCGCAAACCTCTGCAGGGCAGCGGGGCACTGCGCTCCAAAGGCTTCAGGGATCTTTGAGGCTGGCGGTGGGGGAAAGCAGCGCTTCTCCCCACCGCCAGCCCCACAAGCTCTGGTGAATGTACCTTGAACACACCTTGTTTTAGAGGGGGAGAACAAGAATTCCCCCCCCCCTGTTCTCCCCCTCCTATGGTCCGGTGTGTCCAATGGAGCGAAAAATACGGTATCTCCTTTTATCTCTCCTGAATTTCCCACTATTAAGCTTAACTGGATGACCCTTAAGCTCTAGGATAATGAGAGAGGGATGAAAGCTCCCTCTCCACTTCTCCACACCATGGATGAAGCAAAGGACAAGAGGATGCTTTCCTCATGTCATGCACAGAAGTGGGTCAGGCATTCAGCCGAATCTCACTTCAACCTGGGAGCTTTTCTATGAGCTGCTTAGCCAAGACTCATTTTCTTAGCTCTGTGTGGCTTGGTTTATAAGGGCAGGGGTAGCCACTGTGGTTCCTACCAGATGTTATGGGCTACAACCCCCATCATCACAGACAATTGGCCGTGCTGGCTGGGGCTGATGGGAACTGGGGTATGGGATGGGGGAGAAATTTGGTTTGCCTCCATCACTTGCACTTCCTGAAAAAATGCACAGCTAGCCTTCCAAATCCACACTTCTCTGAATTTTGCAATGCAGTTCTCCAGGCTGCCCCCAACCCCTGTGCATAGAAATTAATTTAATTAATTAATTAATTAATTATAAAATTAATTAATTTTATAATGAATGATTTTAGAGTGTTGTTTATGCTATACTTTTATATTGTTTTATTGTTGTTAGCTGCCCTGAGCCCGGCTTCGGCTGGGGAGGGCAGGATATAAATAAAATTTATTATTATGATGATGATTAGAAATGCATTTATTAGAGGGAAAGTAAATTAGAAATGCACATTTTGTGAGAATAAAATGCATGATAAAATGCTTGCAGAAATGTTTGCGTGAGAATAAATGCACACTAAAATGGCAAATTTCCGTGAGGATTTTCAAAGTAATGCAGAAATGTGGCAGACTGACCTTAAGACTTATGAAACTGAGAGAAACCAAAATAGACAGATTTGCCCATTCCTAATTGGAGACTGCAATAATTGGAGGGAGCCATTATGGCTGCCCCTGGTTGAGATTGATGGTGCATCATACTGAAGCTCATTTAGCCACCAGTGAACCTCTCGCTTAATCATTGCAACGCACATCGCCTGCATAAACCAGTAGTTCAGTTTCAAAACAGTGGCAGTTATTTCTAGGTAAGTAGTATTGGTTTACCCCCTAAAAAAAGAATCTGATCCAGGTTTATAAAATTATTTATTTGTTTCATTTGTTTATAATGCAACATTGGGGAAAGTTCAGTGAAAGAGTGCCCCCCCTCTAGTAGCACTAGAAATTTGATTCATCCAATGAATTTGAATGGAAGTCAATTTAGGACTGAGGAAATAAAATCTGTTCCCCCCCCCAGCAAAATTTGTGGAATTTGTTGTCACCGTATGGGCTCTAAAGAGGGGTTGTGTACAGTCATGGTGGGTAAATCCAAGGTCCAAGACATTTCTGGCATATTCAGAGGGCCTTGAATGAGTTGGGAACATGCAGCCATGGATCACTGTGAGTTGGGTTGGGCTGGCCCAGAGTGGTCCGTAGCTGTCAGGAGGCAGGACATCATGCTGGAAGGAGAGGCAGGCAGGATGCAAAGAAGGCCAAGAACTACCTGCCTGATGCCTATAGGACCAACAACTGTTGAGTGGAAGCATCGGTCCTGTGGGTTGCAGGTGCTACTTCTCAAGCAGCTTTCCGGCTTCTGAAGCAACAATACACAGGATTGAATCCTCCTACTAAAACAGCTGTCCGATCCTGCATGGGGCTGGCCACTACTTATCTTACCCTGCGCGGTGCTTGAGGCTAATCGCTGCATACAAAGTAAGTTGCTGGGAAGGACTAGCAGTGGCACTGCAAAGCAGGAGAATGTGATACTGCGGGGTGTCATTTACCTCCTGATCTTCTCAACAGGTTTTTAAATGGTTTTGTTGTTGTTTAGTCATTTAGTCATGACGCGGGTGGCGCTGTGGGTTAAAGCCTCAGCACCTAGGACTTGCCGATCAAAAGGTCAGCGGTTCGAAACCCCGCGGCGGGGTGCGCTCCCGTCGCTCGGTCCCAGCGCCTGCCAACCTAGCAGTTCGAAAGCACCCTCGGGTGCAAGTAGATAAATAGGGACCGCTTACTAGCGGGAAGGTAAACGGTGTTCCGTGTGCTGCGCTGGCTCGCCAGATGCAGGTTGTCACGCTGGCGACGTGACCTGGAAGTGTCTGCGGACAGCGCTGGCTCCCGGTTTCTAGAGTGAGATGAGCGCACAACCCTAGAGTCTGTCAAGACTGGCCCGTACGGGCAGGGGTACCTTTACCTTTACACTCTTCGTGATCTCATGAACCAGAGCATGCCAGGCACTCCTGTCTTCCACTGCCTCCCGCAGTTTGGTCAAACTCATGCTGCTAGCTTCGGAAACACTGTCCAACCATCTCGTCCTCTGTCGTCCCCTTCTCCTTGTGCCCTCCATCTTTCCCAATATCAGAGTCTTTTCCGGGGAGTCTTTCCTTCTCCTGAGATGGCCAAAGTATTGGAGCCTTAGCTTCAGGATCTGTGCTTCTAGTGAGCACTCAGGGCTGATTTCCTTTAGAATGGAGAGGTTTGATCTTCTTGCAGTCCATGGGACTCTCAACCCTTAATAATAATAAAAATTAGGCCCTCCCTCTGAATTGTTTCAGAGACACATCCAGAAAGAGGTGGTTGTGTTCCTCCCACCCAGGGTGGCATAGGGTAAATTGCCCTGCACAGCCCTAAAATATGCTACTTCCAGGATCAGAGGTACAATATCACATAGTATCATTATGTGGGTGGACCAGGAGGGACAAAGCTATTGCTTATGGGTTTCTGGGGAGGCATAAGTTTGTTCACTGCACTAGGCAAGCTGCCTGGCTGGGTGGGCTGTTTAGTTTGACTCAGCAGAGCTCCTCTTGCATTCTTATGAACCAATTACTACATGATTAGCCACTTAGTACTTACTTTGCCCTGGGCACCTATCCCATCTTATTTCATCCATGGCTGATCAAAAGGCGATGGCTTTTCTGATGGGCACAGGCCGTGCGTTGTTTATTTTTTTATTGCCGTCTGCAATGCTCAAGAGCAGACAATTGGCAATAAGTTACCAGGGAGGACCCATCTGAAACGCTGGGCTGTCTCTCGATCCAAGCAGCAGAAAAGCAGGCAGAGCTTGAACAGTGTGTAGCATAACTATTAACCAGCAGTCATTCATTGGTATATAAATAAGGACCACCTGCAATTACATTAAAGGCCTGAATGGAAATGGTTGGGGGTTTTTAGGTGCAGATGATTACACACACACACACACACACACACACACACAGAGAGAGAGAGAGAGAGAGAGAGAGAGAGAGAGAGAGAGAGAGAGAGAGAGAGAGAGAGAGAAAGCTGCCTTATATAAGTCAGACTGTTTGTCCATCCAGTTCAGTATTATTTGCACTCAAAGGGAGTCACTCTCCAGAATTTCAGGCTGGGGTCTTTTCCTGCTCTACCTAAGATGCTGGTGATTGAAGCTGGAACCTGGAACCTGGAACCTGAAGGAGTGTCTCCACCCCCATTGTTCAGCCCAGACACTGAGGTCCAGCTCCAAGGACCTTCTGGCGGTTCCCTCCCTGTGAGAAGTGAGGCTACAGAGAACCAGGCAGAGGGCCTTCTTGGTAGTGGCGCCTGTCCTGTGGAACGCCCTCCCATCTGATGTTTTATCACTTTATTATTATTATTATTTCATTAATTCTGTTGGGAGCCGCAAAGAGTGGCTGGATATAAACAATAAATTATTATTATTATTCTGCATACGAAGCAAATGTTCTACCACTGAGCTATGACCCTTCCCAAGTGGGTTTTAGGCCATGGGTGGTGAGAAGAAATGTGCTTCTCTGTGCATCTCATTTTGTGTTGTTTTCAAAGCATTGACTTGTTTATAATTCACATCCATTACATCCAGGTGCTGATCCTTAGGGCTCTCTAGATGTTTGAATGTGTTTTTTTTTTCCTGTATAGTATATCCCAAACAGAGTAGATCAACTTAACCTGGAGTGTAATTGTGTTACGAGATGTGTGAGTCTTGCAATGTGGTGGCAATTCTGGTGATAATTGCACTTTTAAAGAGTGTTACATTGGTGAGCTCCCTATTGATTTTTGACTTAGGGAGGGTTGGAATACTTTACTCTTCATAAAGCAGGCCAATACTGTGAGATTTAGGAAAGGGGGAGGGGAGATCTGCTCCAAGGACTGTTTGTGTTTTTGTTTTCATGTGAAATGCAGACAAACTCGGGGGCCTTATTCCTCTGTTGATACAACTGATAAGTAAGAGGGCTCTGTTTTCTCTTAATGTCTTTATATCTCTATTACAATTCTCAGAACAAATCTAAAAATCATGGCGATAACATATTTATTATTTAACAACATGTATAAGCAGGTATAAAGTGGGTGGCACTGTGAGTTAAACCACAGAGCCTAGGGCTTGCTGATCAGAAGGTCGGCAGTTCGAATCCCCAAGACAGGGTGAGCTCCCATTGCTCGGTCCCAGCTCCTGCCAACCTAGCAGTTCAAAAGCACATCAAAGTTCAAGTAGATAAATAGGTCTCCAGCAGCAAGGTAAACAGCATTTCCGTGCACTGCTCTGGTTCGCCAGAAGCGGCTTAGTCATGCTGGCCACATGACCCAGAAGCTGTACGCCAGCTCCCTCGGCCAATAAAGCGAGATGAGCGCCGCAACCCCAGAGTCGGTCATGACTGGACCTAATGGTCAGGGGTCCCTTTACCTTTACCTATAAGCAGCTTAAATCAAATAAAATACAGTGGTGCCTCGCAAGACGAAATTAATTCGTTCCGCAAGTTTTTTCTTCTTGCGAGTTTTTCGTCTTGCGATGCACGGTTTCCCATAGGAATGCATTGAAAATCAATTAATGCGTTCCTAGGGAAACCGACTTCAGACCACGTCCGGGGACAGTCTGTCCCCCGACCTCTTCTGAAGGCTGGGGGGGGGGGCAAGGGCTTTTCTTCCCACCCCCAGCATTTTAAAAAAACCCGGGACAGGGGAGGGCTTCTCCGCTGTCCGGGGTGATCTTAAAATGCTGGCGGGCGACATTTTAAAATCGCCCCGGGACAGCAGAGGACTTCTCCGCTGTCCGGGGCGATTTAAAAGCCCCTGGGTAGGCAGGCAGGGGGGACAAAGACTTTTGCCCCCGCCAGCCTTCAGAAGAGGTCCTGGACCTCTTCTGAAGGCTGGCGGGGGCGAAAGTCTTTGCTCCCCCCCCGCCTGCCTTCAAAAGCTGTCCGGCCAAGGCTTTGCGGACCTCTCCGCAAGCAGCGGCAGCGCTGCCGCTGCTGGCGGAGAGTTGCCGGCATGCCGAAGCCTGCGCGCGCTGACATCAGCGCGCCCAGGCTTCGCGGACCTCTCCACCAGCAGCGGCAGCGCTGCCGCTGCTGGCGGAGAGTTGCCGGCATGCCGAAGCCTGCGCGCGCTGACATCAGCGCGCCCAGGCTTCGCGGACCTCTCCGCCAGCAGCGGCAGCGCTGCCGCTGCTGGCGGACAGTTGCCGGCATGCCGAAGCCTGCGCGCGCTGATATCAGCGCGCCCAGGCTTCGCGGACCTCTCCGCCAGCAGCGGCAGCGCTGCCGCTGCTGGCAGACAGTTGCCGGCATGCCGAAGCCTGTGCGCGCTGACATCAGCGCGCCCAGGCTTCGCGGATCTCTCCTGCCTTCAAAAGCCGTCCGGGATAGCGGGAAGCGCTTCCCTGCTATCCCGGACTGCTTTTAAAATGCTGGCGCTGGGGAGCAAAGCCTTTCGGCCCCCGCCAGCCTTCCTGGACCTCTTCTGAAGGCCGGAGGGGGGGGGAAGGCTTTGCTCCCCACCGCTAGCATTTAAAAGAGGTCCCCGGAGATTTCCCTATGGGCTTTCGTCTTGCGAAGCAAGCCCATAGGGAAATTCGTTTTGCGAAGCGCCTCCAAAACGGAAAACCCTTTCGTCTAGCGGGTTTTCCGTCTTGCGAGGCGTTCGTCTTGCGGGGTACCACTGTATTGAAATGCTGATAACATTAGCAAACTTCTTTTAAAATGGTCAGTTCAATAAAATGGTCAAAATATAGTAAAATCAACAATGCAAAAACAAATATGCATAAGACAATTACATGCCTGGGTTGGCTTACCTAAAATTAAAATGTTTTTTTTTTTTTGCAGGGACAGTGCAGTGAAGGGGACTGTCCAGTATTAATACCATGATGATTCAGAGTGTGGGTGCTGCCATCAGCTTTTCATAGGCAGTAGTGTAGCATGGAGGGGCAGAGGGGTGGTTTCCGTAAGTGCAAAATTATTAGGGGTGCAAAATTTCTGTTGCTGGACTCTGTTTAAAATGGCTTCTCCATGTGAACTACTCAACATAGAATGTATCTTCTTTTCTTATCTCTGCGGCTGCAATCTGCTGGGTGACGTGGATGCCTTTAGGCAGTTGAATGTGCATGCGTGCTCCATTCGTTTCCCTCGCCATGGCTCCAGGCACTGGTAACCCCTGCTACACTACTGCTCATATGTAATATATTCAGTAGTAATGGCCACAATGTGTAAAGTAATATGCAGTTTCCCATAATGATGGGAATGTAAAAGGCCTTGGGGCCCTTTCAGAAGTCTGGGCAGCTGGGGAGGCTGCAGAATGCTGGGGGAGATGGGGAGAGGTACAGATGCTATCCTGGGCTGCCTCATAACCAAAAGGTATTCTCAAATCCTTGAGACTGAGGCCGATGAATGAAAGCCTCTTTTATTTATTTATCATTTATATTTCAACATTCACAATCTGCTCTTTCATAAAATATAACACATAGGCTTTCCACAAATAAAATGCAATAACATCAATCTATGAAAACCTAGAAAACTTAAGTAAAAACATCCTGGAGCCAGCTTTGCTTCTGGAAATTTAACAGCGTAGATTGAGAGAGAAGGAAAAGCAGGGCTTTTTTTGTAATATCAGCTTAAATAAATTTCAGTGTTCGATTTGGTAGCTATGTTATTAATGTGAGCAACCAACAGCACTCCATTTTCCCTTAAACTAGGAGCTGCATTATTTAGCACTTGCTACAACAAATAATGTGCAAGACAGGAAGGCGTTGGCATTTATAGCAATGGGTATACAAGTGGGATGTCTTGTAGGTTATGTAGCACAATTTAGTCAAATAAGCTAAACAATTTAAGGTGTGAGTCATGACCTTTAAAGCCATTAAAGGCTTGGAAATAGGTTTCGTGAAGCATGGAATACATCTGCGCCCATGCAAACCTGCCACAGATTTAAAGTCAGCGACAGAGGCTGCACTCCAGGGAGAGCCAGCATAGCTGTTTCCAGGCATAGTTGAACTCCAACTCCCATCAGCCCGAAGGAGCATGGCCAATGGTTTGGGAATATGGAAACTGTAGTCTCAATAGTATCTGGACAGCTCCACATTAGCAACTCCTGTTTCCTTTGTATGCCCTCTAAGGAGAAAGGTTAGTCTGGTGGGCGTGAACAGGGTCTTTTGGGTAGAGGTCCCATGGTGTGGAGATATGATCAGCTTCCTCCTTGCTATCATTTAGGTGGGCTCCAAAATTGTTTCAGCAAAGTGCAGAGGTAGCGCATCTGTTTCACATGTGGATGTTTCCTGAACACCTAAGACCTTCTCACAACGGTGTTGCACCAGAGAGAAAAACCACTTTTCCAAGGTAAGAACAGGTGCCTGACTTTGGCAGGCTGCTAGAAGTGAATTCATGGGCCAAATCAAGAGGCTTCATGGGCCATGGGCTCACCACCTTTCGTCTAACTCTTCCACCAGCTTCTGCCTCTATGTGAGACTGTATGCAATTGCAATCTGTTTGTGGAGTGGTGGGATCCAGATTTCATGGGTGAACTTGTTGGCGCCAACCAAGTCTATGAGGGCATGGTTTTCAAAACCCGGTAGCCACTAGAGAGAATTTAGAAAGAAATTGGTTAAATGAGCCTACTAGGTTCCTTTTGAAGTGATTAAAGACTGGCTGCTGCATATGTAAACCATTTGGAGATACGGAGGGAGAGAGGATTTTTCATAAATACAACATTGCCATTTAATAATTAATTATTAGCTTTGTAAGCTTTACAGAAAATCTAGAGGAACCATCTTCTTCAATTTTCCAAGTGGTATTTCCAAGGGAGTAATTAAATGTTGCATTCATTTATGTAGCTGTTGAGAAAGAACAATGTTTGCTCAAGGAACAGCTATGCCAAATGCAGCATATTTGTGATGGCCTGGGACTCGGGCTCCGACTCAGAACCAGAGGAGTCTCGGTCTGCACAGGATCTTCTGCCTCAGGCGGCATCTGAACCAAGTCTGGGGCCTGATCCTGAAGAGTCCCAGTCTGCACAGGTTCCCCTGCAACAAGCACCAGCTGGGCCGAGTCAGGGGCCTGAGCCTGCCCTGGCTCCAGATGCGGAGATTACCTCGTTGCCTCCAGCTGGGCCATCACTTACAGCTGCTCCACTACTGGTTGGGTCAGGAGAGGCTGAGGCAGCCTCTGGGTCTAGTAACCCACCAACGTCTCCTGAGCTGCAGAGACTAAGGTCTGCGAGAAGGAGAGACCTGAGTACTCGCAGGAAGAGTGCTTGCCTTCAGGCGAAACAGGGAGGTGAGTCGCTGGGGGATCAGGACTGGCCACTACCCCGACAAAGATAAAAGGTTGCGGGAGCAACATTGCTGTATGCTAGATCCTGCCTGAGATCCTGTACGTGTCCTTGCCTGGTATCCTGCCTTGGCCCTGTTGGACTGACTCCTAGCAGAACCTTCGGATTCTGAACTGGTCCTGGACCACATTTCACTGGTTACTCCCAGGCCCAGCACAATATTTCAGGGTCATTTCTTCCTGTGTAATACGGCATTTGAGATGAACGAAATTAAGTTCATGAGACATGATGAACTAAGTCAGGTGTCAGGGACTGTCAGGGTCTGAAAGGTCACTGATGAGTGAGTGTGCGCCTAGGGAAGGGGGGCTGGAGTCTGGCTCAGGACTGGGGGGCAGTGATTTGTGGGGACTGGCATCAGTCAGGAGGCAAGAGTCACAGGCAGGAGAAGCTTCAGAGCTGGAGGGTGGAGCACAGGATGGGTCGGAAAAAGAGGGGGGGAGGTAGGTCAGGCAACTGAATGGCCAAGTACTTCCCTGTCCTCTGCACCACTGCACCACTGTCTCCCAGTACCAGGAGGGGACTGAAGAGGAATGAGCAGGGGAAGTTTCCATGCAGGTGTAGTCTCTGTCTGCATGCATGCAGCCCATCGGGGAAGGTACATAATATGGCGGAGGGGGAGTGGCCCCCATTTGCAGCAACTGCCGCATAGAGCCCAGTTCCTGGGAACAGCTTCCTAGATGCTAGACTGGTGTGCGTGGTTATTTGGAGCTGTAGAATAACTGTGTTAGCTTTGCCAATAAAGAGTTAACTATCTCCTGTGCGCATTCCTTGGCTGGAGACTGCCCTTGACAACAAGGGTGGAGGACCTCAGGGCCAAGGACCTCTCTGTCTCAGAAGTCTCCTCAGGGCGTTTCTCCTCCCTAGACATACCATTTCTCCCCAGGTCACACACCCCATTGGACTTGTTTTGCATCTTCCTTGAGGGTTCTTTCATGGCTGGAATGTGTCTTTCAACTCTGATACAGTGGTACCTCAGGTTAAGAACTTAATTCGTTCTGGAGGTCCGTTCTTAACCTGAAACTGTTCTTAACATGAGGTACTACTTTAGCTAATGGGGCCTCCCGCTGCCACCATGCCACTGCCGCGCGATTTCTGTTCTCATCCTGAGGTAAAGTTCTTAACCCAAGGTACTATTTCTGGGTTAGAGGCGTCTGTAACCTGAAGCGTCTGTAACCCGAGGTACCACTGTAATGACTTTTGCTTCCCTGGATGCAGGACACAGTGCTGTGTGTCTGCATATGTAAACCGGTTTATTGGACAAAGGTAAATTTCACATTCCTTGTGCTGCCCATTTTCATCTTGGACTCGGCCCACCATTGCCATGTGGCCTACAGAAGTTTGCATAGAAAGTAATGTGTTGTTCGAGCTTGGGGGGGGGGGGAGTTTCTCACTGTCTGAACCAGAGAATTAGAAAGCTTCTTCAAAGGAAATTGGAGGTGATCATTTGCAGCACCATGGACCTCAACCAATGCACCAACCATTTCTGACTGAGGCTGTAGCAGTGGAAGAATTTAGCATTCCTCCTTGGAATGTTTCCAGAATTAAAATCTTTCACCCCAGCAGCTATTTGCACTGTATGTAGTTGGGGGTCTTTTTGTGCTGGCTGCTGGTGGTATATAAATTAAGTTTAATCTGGAGAAAGTGGTACACGGGAAAAGGGTAAAAACCTCCTCCTTTGGTGGCACAAAGCCTCAATCCCAACTGGGCCTTCCTGTGACTGCAGGTAGCTTCTAAAAATCTCAGCATTCCTGTGTTGAGTCTGATTTGGCCCCACAAGTCTCTTTAAGTGAGGGGCAAGCTGTTTGAAAGCTCACTCCAAGGGCAGCTGTGAAAGTAAAAACTGTAGAACAGATTTCAAAGCACTTCTTTTAGGCATAATTTTCAGAATAATCACCAGTAGCGCTAGCAGGAACGATGTACGTCCCTTAAGAGGGAGAGATCTTCCGCTGATTAACTCCAGCCATTCCCAGCAGGTGTTCTCTGCATAGAAAGTAGCAGAGCTGAAAAGTACTTTGTTTTCTGAAATTTGCAAGCAGGGCTTTACAGCAGATGGACTGAAAAAGTCCCAGCCTACCGTCTGCCCCCTCCTTGTCCTTTTTATTGTTCAATTATGGTGAATTGTGTTCATGGTGCTATTGGGGCAGTTAGACACAATCCCACTTTTAATATTATTTGTGCTTGCATGAGTTTCAGGGCAGTCATACTGCCTTGTTTCCGACCAGCACATGTCCCGTAACTTCCTGCTGAAATCCTGTAGCTCAGAGGTAGCCAACATGGTGCCTTCCATATTATGTTGGACTACACCTCCCATCATCCCTGAACATTGTCCTTGCTGGCTAGGACTGACAGAAGTTGTACAGTGGTACCTCGGGTTACATACGCTTCAGGTTACAGATGCTTCAGGTTACAGACTCCGCTAACCAAGAAATAGTACCTCGGGTTAAGAACTTTGCTTCAGGATGAGAACAGAAATCGTGCTCCGGCGGTGTGGCGGCAGTGGGAGGCCCCATTAGCTAAAGTGGTGCTTCAGGTGAAGAACAGTTTCAGGTTAATAACGGACCTCTGGAACGAATTAAGTTCTTAACCTGAGCTACCACTGTAGTTCAACAATATCTGGAGGGTACCACATTGTCTGTCCTTGATGTAACTTTTTTATACCACAAATGTTCCAGGGGTGTTGGTTTTTGTGTGCCACTTTTGTTGTGCTGTAGAGCAAGAGTGCTCTTCCATAATGGAGTAACACCGGGGATGCACCACAGAACAACTAAGAAAGCTCTCTCCAAGCATTACACTTTGCGTTAAGGAGAGGGAGCGGGAGCTTGCAAAGTTAGTACTCTCACTCTGCCATCAGCTGACACTGAAAAAATGACTGGAGGATGGCCTTCTCGTGTAAGGATTTCCATGCAATCTGGAATCTAGGAAGTGTGATCTGGAACCTGGAAACTGTGGCCGTGAACCTAGAACATGTGCATGTGAAGACCCCCCTACTTCAGACATCTGTCGTGCACACGCAGAAGACAGGAGGAGAGGTTTCTTGCTGCAGCCCCACTCACACGCTCTCCTTTAAGTATGACGCCTGAAGAGGACTAGAATTAGATCAGAAGAATGAAAGAAGTAGCAGTCAGGCAACTGTAGGAGAGGCTGTGTAGGCAGCTGATGATGCTTGAGTATAATGCGTAAAGCCATTTGTAAGGCATGATCTATCCAAAGTGTTAAACCCTCTCTATTGATTTCAGTAGGAAAGCATTTAACATGTTCTGAAGTCGTCCATATAAAAAATATGGGACTTAAATGTGCTTCTTTGAATGGAAGCCATCAAGGGGAGGGGAGGACTGTAACTCAATGGTAACTTTGTATGAAGAAGGTCCCAGGTTCAATCCTGACAGAAACTCGAGGCTGGGCTGAGACAGTACTGAGTATCACTGTAGACAGTACTGAGCTAGAAGACCCAGCAGTTTGACTCAGAAAAAAGCAGGTTCCTCCATTCCCATGAGAACGATGCTATGATAAGCTCTGTACAATCGCCTAGCACACTGCAAGAATTATACAAATATCACTAGATTGGATGGTTTTGAATTGGACAAATTCAGGGAGCAATGGAGGTTTTTAGACATGACAGATGAATGGTGTCTCCATGCTCAGAGGTCATGTACAGTAGTACCTTGGGTTACAGATGCTTCAGGTTACAGATGCTTCAGGTTACAGACTCCGCTAACCCAGAAATAGTACCTCGGGTTAAAAACTTTGCTTCAGGATGAGAACAGAAATCATGCTCCGGTGGTGCAGCAGCAGCAGGAGGCCCCATTAGCTAAAGTGGTACCTTAGGTTAAGAACAGTTTCAGGTTAAGAACGGACCTCCAGAACGAATTAAGTTCTTAACCCGAGGTACCACTGTATACTAATAGCTGCTGGAGAACAATACCAGGAAAGGGCTACTGTTTGCAAGCCCTGCTTGTGGACTTCATGGAGGCATCTGATGGACATCTGTGGAGTCTTCTGCTGCCTAACTTTCTTTGCAGGGTTGTTGTGGAGGGAGGGGAACCATGTATGCTGTCCTGAGTTTCCTGTAATATCAGTAAAATATCAGTAATGATGACTGATTTCTGGGAGAGTAGCAGCCACATAGGAATAACTTATTTGAGAATCTAGAGGATAGTTACAATCTGCTAGGTTTCCTTCCTTCCTTCCTTCCTTCCTTCCTTCCTTCCTTCCTTCCTTCCTTCCTTCCTTCCTTCCTTCCCCTGTGTCTGATATGAGGCATTCCCCTTAAAATATCCCTATCTCTTTCCCCCCATTGTTTATTCGCTTCAAAGGTTTAGGCATGTGCAGATAAAAGCAGCCAAAAGGATTTACCAGATTAATATTTCTAGATGACGCCATTGAGAGAGAGAGAACATCGGGGTGTTAAGATCACAGGATGCACTTTATGTGACTTTGAGCTACCTTTTGACCCCTCTCAGAGGCTCCAGATTAAGGATAATGCACTTACAACACTGTATGCTGGTTATTTGCTCCCCCTGCGCAGCTCATACAATGTGTGCATGCATTGCACTTTGTGCCTGGGAACATAAGTGGTGCAAGATCTGTAATAGGGTGAGCACTGCAACACTAGTACCAGAACACAGTTTCATGTCGCATTTCCTGCTCAAAAGAAGTCCCAGGCAGCTAATAATCGCAAGAAGCTATTACAACCTGCAACACGGTATACATAAAATCACTGGGAAACATGGGATGCAGTTTACCCAAAGTTAAGGACCTTAAGACTACAATCCTGTGGTTGGTTGGCATCCATCTATCTCGGGAGACAGTGGAAGAGGGAAAGAACCTTCAGGGGGAAGTCAAACCACTGGTGAATTACAGCACCGACTGTGGCTGTAGAGAGACAAACCTATATGTGTTTTTGTAGAAGTAGGTCCCATTGGGCCTTACACTTAGGGAAGTGTGTATGATGGTGTTATGCACAACCCAAGAGATTTCGGAGGTGAGATATTTCAGGGGTGCCAGCAGATGCCTTGAATTTGTTTGCCTTGAGATGAAGGTTTCTGGAGTCTGTGATGTCTTTGTGATGTGTAGCTTCAGTCACACACTTTTAGCATAAGATGGAAGCATGAACATCCCAGGAAATCTTGTTCCCTGTTGGGTTTCTAGGCGGATTGCCAAAGTTATGGCCTTTGTTTCAGAACAGAGGAGGCTAGTTCTGGCCTGTTGCTGATCCCCACTGTGACTGGTAGGGTAGAAGACGGGGATCTCAAATAGTAGTCAATAATAGGCAGAGCCAAGTAATTCTAGTTTTGCCCCAATCATTTTCCCTCTTGAGTTCTACAAGGTGCAACACTGAGACTGAAGAGGAGGAGGAATCTTGCAAGTAGTTCTTGAGCCCTGGAGTGGTTGTGAGTGGGGATGGGAATTGATTTCTTCTAGTTTCTCATTTCCCCCACCTTTTACATTCAGTTCTCCACATGTCCACATCGGGTTGCATTTTTTTAAAGCGCTCATCAAAATTTGTCTGCCTTTTAGTGCAAATTTCTCCTGATATTCACATTTTGATGCATACATGTATTATTGGCACATTATTGCAAATCAGTTTCCCCTAATGTAATGTAGTTTATATGCTATTTTCACTAATACACCCATCATTATGCAAACTTTGCCTTGGTATTTGCATTTTTTTGCCCTTTTCATGGCTGGAAAACTGCGGTGCAAAATTCAGAGCAATGTGAATTTTGCAGGATAGACGCATTTTGTTCTGGAATGTTTGACATAGGTAGATTTGCCTTTAAATGTCAGCTTAATCAGATTCCTTGCACATCCCTACCTGTTATTGAAGTCCATTAAATATAATCCAGAGAACAAGACTTTACCCTCTTGTATGAGACAACCCTTCTGGTATTATGTAACGGAAGGATAATGATAATGAATGCTTTGATGGGGGGGGGGAGCCTATATGTGGAGAACGTTCTTTTATTAGACAGCCAGATACCTTGGTTTTTATCAAGAATGAAGAATGGACTCTGTGAATAATGTTCAGAAAGGCAATTCCTCCTTCCTGCTTTAATTACGAGGAAAAAATATTTAAATAAACAATGCAATACAGTGGTACCTCGGGTTACAGATGCTTCAGTTTACAGATGCTTCAGTTTACAGACTCCGCTAGCCCAGAAATAGTACCTCAGGTTAAGAACTTTGCTTCAGGATGAGAACAGAAATCGCACGGCAGCAGCAGCGGGAGGCCCCATTAGCTAAAGTGGTACCTCAGGTTAAGAACAGTTTCAGGTTAAGAATGGACCTTCAGAACAAATTAAGTTCTTAACCCGAGGTACCACTGTATAATAATAGTTATTAAACAGTTATTAAAACAATGTAAACTAGGGAATGTTTTATTCTATTAAGTCTATTTTCAAGATGGTAGGTGAAAAGCCACTCATAATCTTGCTGAGAAGTTTAGCAAAACCAGCAGACTGAACAGGCGTACAAGCCAACAACTCTGTGAGGTAGGCTCAGCTGAGAGATAATGATTGGTTCATGTTCACTCTGTAAGCTTTATGTCTAAGGTAAGATTTGAACCCTGGCCTCCTTTGCCTAATGGTCTGAACATGACACTGGCATTTATAACGCACCAAGGATGATACAATCATGAGACAATTGCTGCTAACATGATGTTCCTGAAGAGGGGTGTGTGTGCGTGTGCATGTCTGCGTTTTTGTCTATAGCACCAAACTGGATGGACCAGCTGTTCCTTTGCTAGGAAGCTTCACGACCATCACTATAGGGAATCCAATGTGGAACTGGAAATCGAGCCTACTTAGATTAATAAAGCTGTAACCAAAGTAATGCATGGGGGACATTAAAGCTTCTAACACATTCCCTATCAACAGAGTGATCATTTTGAGCTAAAATTAGACCCAAGATTGTGCACTTTGTATCTTAATTAATACAAAGCCCTCTTTATCAATTAGCTCTGACAAGTATGTGCAGACGTCTGCTTGCCAACATAATCCCTTACTCCCGTTTTGATTAGTAAATGGAATTACATTAAAATTGATTCTTCTCCCGTGGTCCATTTGTACTCTCTGCCTCTCTTCAATTAGATTGCTGGCCCACAGCCATTCCCTGGCTCCCTGTTAGGGTGGCAAAATCACTTCTGCAATGATGCTCTTTCTGTGACTTACGACATATCAGTGATTTATCACAGTGGCTCAACACAGAGATGAAATGCTATCTTAAGACGCACAGCCTTCACCCACCATTCCTCATGGATTCTTTGCTTTACCTTGACATCCAAAGTCAAATGAGGAAATAACCTTTCCTTGTGTGGAGCTAAAGATGTTTTCTTTGGTTCAAAGATGGGTGGTTGGACTGCGTTCTCCAGGTCATGGTCCATGAGGCCACTTGGTGGAAATGGTGTTCTGCTGATTGAGGTAATTGTGTTTGATTGTACAATGACCTCAACTCATAAGAACCCAAGAAAATTTTTGCAGGGTCAGGCCAAAGGCCCAGTCCAGCAGCCAGACTTCACAGTGACCAAGCAGATATGCATGGGAACCCATCAACCATCTGAACGCAGCAACACTCTCCCAACTTGTGATTCTCAGCAACTCATATTCAAGGAAATACTGTATCTGACAATGGCTCAAATTGCTGTAAGAATGAAACTCATGAATGAACACATATGAATACAGGGGGAATGGATTCCAGCTATTTCCATTCCACATCAGTTTCACACATGTTCATCCATAAGTTTAATTCTGCATCAATCTGCAGACTTCTCTTAAGAAAGAAAAATGCATTGAAATTTGCTTTATTTTTTGAATGTGCCCCCAAACACACAAAATGCAGGGGGTTTTGCATGAATTTTATCACAAAGCACATTTTGGTACATATTTTTTGATCCACTATGTTGTCTACCTTTGGGGTTAGGCTGAGAGGGAAGGGTCCAAGTTCACTCTGTAATTGGCTTCATTTTCTCTCCACTCCCTCACTGATTTCAGCTGAGATTCACACTCTCCTCTGTTACTAGCTTCTTCTAAAGCCAGAGTCATCATGAAAATATCATTTTGAGCTGGAAAATCTCATTTTTAAAATGACGCCCATCCACATTTGTGTATTAGCTGTCCCAAAGAGGAGACTAATTGAGAATTAACAACCAGATGTGGTGTTATGTCTTTAGTTGGAAATGGCACTTGCCCCATTTAATAATGCAACCAATTATCTGGGGCAGCAGGGTGTGTGTGTGTGTGTGTGTGTGTGTGTGTGTGTGTGTGTGTGTTGAAGAAGAATTACCTCAAGACCCTCTGATGGGCACCACATTGTTCTATTCCGACTAGAAGCAGATATCTTGGGTTTCAAGCAAAAGGCGCTCTGGGCTCTACCTGGAGATACCAGGGATTGAACCCAGGAGTTTCTTGTTAAGAGGCACGAAGGCTCTAGGTAAAGGTAAAGGGACCTTTGACCATTATGTCCAGTCGTGACCAACTCTGGGGTTGCAGCGCTCATCTTGCTTTATTGGCCGAGGGAGCCGGCGTACAGATACCGGGTCATGTGGCCAGCATGACTAAGCCGCTTCTGGCGAACCAGAGCAGCACACAGAAATGCCATTTACCTTCCCACTGGAGCGGTACCTATTTATCTACCTGCACTTTGACGTGCTTTCGAACTGCTAGGATGGCAGGAGCAGGGACCGAGCAATGGGAGCTCACCCCATCACGGGGATTCGAACCGCCGACCTTCTGATCGGCAAGTCCTAGGCTCTGTGGTTTAACCCACAGCGCCACGTGCATCCCGCCATGAAGGCTCTACCACTGAGCTATTCTCCTTCCCTGAAGAAAAGGAGGACCAGGTGGAGGAAGAAAGCTATATTTATGCTCTAATGAGGCTTCCTCCCCCACTCCACATCCGCTGTTTTTGTGCCAGCCTAAAAGAGGGGGAGAAATGTCACTTTTCCTGTTTAAAGTCTGGCATTCAAAGTGTGAAATTTACATCTTCAAATAGAAAAAATGTGTTAATTGCAATACTATATAGCTCAAGCTATGAATGCTGCTGCCATAAGACAACAGGGGCCAGCATCCACCATCAGTTTGATAAATCATTTATTTTTATTTTTTTTCCTGCGGGCATCTGCCATGTGGAAGCCATATTTTGACTGAAATTTGTTGCATTGCTGAAATAGGTGTCTGCTGCAGGCTGTGAAGGCAGCTCCAGGTTTGGCTGGAAACACTGGCAGCCATTGCACCCCATTGCCTATAAAGCATGAATAATTGTTTGGTGTCTTTGTTTTTGTTCAGAGGAGAAAGATAGAGAGACAAGCAAGGAAGACAAAGGAGAGTGTTCACAATGTGGTTTTATAAGTACTGTGTGGCATTGTTCTTTATTTCTCATTATCTCTCTCTCTCTCACACACACACACACACACCCCAACAGCAACTTAGGGCATTTAGTTTACCGTTCTTGTGGGAATGTTCAGAGTGGCAGGAGAGGATATATTGTTTATTAATATCCTTCCTAACTTGTGTCAGCAAGTTCCTTTACTTAGCAGAGTTTACATTCCCCCCTTTTTACATGCACAGCAGATAGCTGGTTGCAGGCTTGTGTAAGCCTCTCACTATTATACAATTCAGTCTGTCTGAGATTGAATTGTATAGTTCCTGGTAAGTTCCCTTTAATCCCTCTTAAAAGAATGAAGACACAACAATCATATTTAAAGTCAATAAAAGAAGTTTACTCACATCAATTCACAGTTGGATCCCTGAAGGTAGACTTAGTTACAAATATGTACATGTGGATCTACCCCATATGGGGGAATAATCCGGTGCTTATGCTAGCTGGTAGCTAGAATAGCAGTCCCTAGGGGGAAAAAAAAAGCTGGTCCAACGAAGAAGGAAGTCAAAAAGAGAGAGCTGTGTGACTTGTCCTTTTTGTTACCTGGACAGGTAAGGTCACACCCACCTCTAGTCCCATGCAAGGAAGGATGCTCCAGCCCAGGAGGAAACAGGAAGTTTCGACTGGCTGGACAAACATCCCCTTGCATGTCCACTCTAGGAAAACAAGGAATGTTGTATTTGACTGCTCCCTGTGAATTATACCCCACAGTTCTAACCTTGGGCCCCTTAAAATATCACTACAGCAATATAGCTCTCAGTGCCGTAAGCACATGAGAGCATAAGAAGAGCGCCAATGGCCCTCTTAGTCCAGCATTTTGTTTTTATGGTGGTCACCTAGATGTCGATGGGAACCCTGCATGCAGTACGTAAGAGTAACACTTGCCCACTTGCTCCCTTGCCCACTTGGGATTTTCAGCAACTGGTATTCGGAGGCATATTCCTTATGATAGTGGAGGGAGAATCATAGCCATTTTTGCTAGTAGCAATAGATCTCCTCCTCCTCCTATTCTTCCTCTTCCTCCTCCTCCTCTTCTTCTTCTTCTTCTTCTTCTTCTTCTTCTTCTTCTTCTTCTTCTTCCTCTTCCTCTTCCTCTTCCTCCTCCTCCTCCTCCTCCTCCTCCTCTTCTTCTTCTTCTTCTTCTTCTTCTTCTTCTTCTTCTTCTTCTTCTTCTTCTTCCTCTTCTTCTTCTCAATATTAATACTTTATTGAAAATGACACAGAGAAGAAAAAGGGGGGAGTGAGGGGAGGAAAGAACAAAGTGTGGGTGGGGGGAGAGGTAGCTAATGCCTCAGAAGACAGAATTCAAAGTGACCTTAGCAAATTGGAGAACTGGGTGCAAGCTAACAAAATGAATTTCAACAGGGACAGATGTAATGTTCTGCACTTAGGCAGGAAGAACCAGATGCACAAATATAGGATGGGGACACCTGGCTTACTAACAACACATGTGAAAAAGATCTTGGCATCTTGGCAGATAATAATAATAATAATAATAATAATAATAATAATAATAATAATAATAATAATAATTTATTTGTACCCCGCTCATCTGGCTGGGTTTCCCTAGCCACTCTGGGCGGCTCCTGACAAAGATTAAAAATACATGAAACTGTCACACATTAAAAACTTCCCTAAACAGGGCTGCCTTCAGATGTCTTCTAAATCTCAGGTAGTTGTTCATCTCTTTGACGTCTGATGGGAGGACATTCCACAGGGTGGGCGCCACTACTGAGAAGGCCCTCTGCCTGGTTCCATGTAGCTTTGCTTCTCACAGTGAGGGAACAGCCAGAAGGCCCTCAGCACTGGACCTCAGTGTCTGGGCAGAAAGATGGAGGTGGAGACGCTCCTTCAGGTATACTGGGCTGAGGCCATTTAGGGCTTTAAAGGTCAACACCAACACTTTGAAATGTGCTCAGAAATGTATTGGGAGCCAATGTAGGTCTTTCAGGACCGGTGTTATATGGTCTTGGCGGCCACCCCCGGTCACCAGTCTAGCTGCTGCATTCTGCATTAGTTGTAGTTTCTGGGTCACCTTCAAAGGTAGCCCCACGTACAGTGCATTGCAGTAGTCCAAGAGGGAGATAACTAGACCATGCACCACTCTGGCGAGACAGTCCATGGGCAGGTAGGGTCTCAGCCTGTGTATCAGATGGAGCTGGTAGACAGCTGCCCTGGATGCAGAATTGACCTGTGCCTCTATGGGCAGCTGTGAGTCCAAAATGATTCCCAAGCTGCATTCCTGGTCCTCCAGGGGCACAGTTACCCCATTCAGGACCAGGGAGTTCCGCAAGAACAGTACAGTGTGATGCAGCTGCTAAACAAGCTAATAGTGTTCTAGGCTTTATCAACAGAAGTATAGTATCCAGATCAAGGGAAGTAATACCATCACTCTCTTCTGCCTGAGTCAGACCACACTTGGAATACTGTGCCCAATTCTGGGCACCACAATTTAAGAAGGGTATTGACAAGCTGGAACGTGTGCAGAGAAGGGCAACCAATATGATCAAGGGTCTGGAAACCAAGGAATGGTTGAGGGAGTTGGGTATGTTTAGCCTGGAAAAGAGGAGACTGAGAGGAGATATGATAAGCATCTTCAAATATCTTAAGGGCTGCAACATGGAGGAGAGAGCATGCTTGTTTTCTCCTGCTATGGAGGGTAGGACTCAAAAGGCTTCAAGTTGCAAGAAAGGAGATTTCGACTAAACATTCAGAATGTTCTGACAGTAAGAGCTGTTCAGCAGTGACTCCCTTGAGAGGTTGTGGATTCTCCTTTCTTGGAGGTTTTTAAACAGATTGTTAGAAATAAAGCAGAGGTTGGATGGCCCTCTCTCATGGATGCTGTAGCTGAGATACCTGCATTGCAGGGGGTTGGACTAGATGACCCAAGGGGTCCCTTCCAACTCTAAGAGTCTATGATTCTATGAAATGTAACGTAATATACTGCCTTTCATTCTTATTTAAATTGATATAGTGTCGTTATCCTAATACATAAGTAAATATTAATATTCTACATTCTGTATAAACTCATTCCAAATGTTGTCATATTTATTCAAACAAAGTCTACGTCTCTAAGTAGTCCATTCCCAAGTTGCGAGTGTTGTCCTATGGATGGTCTTTATCCTCCCTGAATTGTCTAATCCACTTTTAAAGCCTTCCAAGTCAGCAGTCATTAGTACAGTGGTACCTCAGGTTACATACGCTTCAGGTTACAGACTCCGCTAACCCAAAAATAGTACCTCGGGTTACGAACTTTGCTTCAGGATGAGAACAGAAATCGTGCTTCGGTGGCGCGGTGGCAGCAGGAGGCCCCATTAGCTAAAGTGGTGCTTCAGGTTAAGAACAATTTCATGTTAAGAACGGATGTCCAGAACGAATTAAGTTCTTAACCTGAATTACCACTGTACATCTTCTGGAAGCAAATTCCACAGTTCAACTGTGTGCTCCTTTAAGCAGTACTTTGTTTTGTCTGTCTTGACATTTCCATCATTCAACTTCACTGAATGGTCCCAAGTTCAAGTGTTACCCCCTGGCATTGTGTTGAGTATGGGCGCATTGGAAAGCCCATACAACTGATCCCATTCCCATGCACCTGGTTTCCAAATTTTACCCTGGCGGCATGTGAAGAAAGTCACAGAGAAGAGGTGATTGCAATATCTGCTGAAGGCTCTCCTTATGTAGCTATTTTCATAGAATTATAGAATCGTAGATCTGTAGTCCAGCTTCTGCAATGCAGGAATCTTTCACCCAACATGGGTCTCAAAACCACAACCCTGAGTCTAAGAGTCTCATGCTCTACTGACTGAGCTATCACCTTTCATTGTGTATATCATTATGCATGGGGGGAGACCTCCTGAAAAAGTTCTGAGTCTTAACCTCCCACCCCAGTTTTCTTCTTCTTCTTCTTTCCACATTTATTGGCTGCTTCTCTCTACTGGGACCCAATAAAAAATTGAAACTTTGCTTTAGGCAGTGATTCTGCACTTAACCACATTTGCTGCTCTTGGGATGCGTAAGTTCTTGGTGTCAGAGTCTAGCAGTGCGTGCATAAATTATAACCGTGTGTCTCCAACTGAGACACCGGCTGCTAAATTCTCCTCCTCTGGAGAATGCTGGTGGGTGAGAAATTCTTAACAAGATCCCTTTGCCCTGCAGTCAACATGGGCTGGCTATTGAGCTAAGATCTCATTTGCCAGCTAAGACTAAAGCTGGGTCATGAGAGATAGAAAGCCCAAAGCCATTCAAGGACCAAACTAAAAAGTATGCAGGGGGTCCGTGATTGAACTGATTTTAAACTTGAATGCACAGTGGGGGTAGAAGGCCTGTCAGTTTGACTGAACTGGAGGATGGGGTATTTAACCTTTTCCTCTGGTGCCATTTCCCCAATTAAAATCACCTCCACAAGGTGACTTCTGCATAAACAGGAGCCAGTGTGGTGTAGTGGTTAAGAGTGGTAGTCTCGTAATCTGGTGAACCGAGTTCGCGTCTCCGCTCCTCCACATGCAGCTGCTGGGTGACCTTGGGCCAGTCACACTTCTCTGAAGTCTCTCAGCCCCACTCACCTCACAGAGTGTTTGTTGTGGGGGAGGAAGGGAAAGGAGAATGTTAGCTGCTTTGAGACTCCTTCAGGTAGTGATAAAGCAGGATATCAAATCCAAACTCTTCTTCTTCTCTTCTAATAGGTATCTGCAGCTCCCTCTGTACAGCAGTGGTGGCTGGTGCCCATTTGTACCGGTAGGGTGGAGTGCAGGGAGGCTAACAGTGGGTGGCGCCAGAGCACATGACAAGCAGAGCCAACTAACTCAACTTTTGTCACCACCCTCTACTTTTGTCACCATCCTCATGCTTGCTGAGTTCTAAGGCAGGGAAGGAGTGCAGGAGAGTGGCCACCAACAGAGTAGGTGGTGTTGTGGCTCCATCTCCAATACTTCATCAGTTGCTGCCTCTATATAATAATAGAATAATGATGTTGGCAGAGGCCTTGTAGACCATGTAGCTGCTTGATGCAGGACACTCATAGCTCAAGTATTCCCAACGGATAGCTGCCCAGCCACTGCTTGAAGACTGGCAAAGAGAGAGAGCGCACCATCCATCAAAATCTATCCACCTGTAATGTATTCCTAGAACTAGCCCTGGGTCTCTGGGGAAGCTTTTCACCAATTTCTGGCACACCCCCCCCCAATAAATACTGATTGGAGGCTGTTTTTTTACAGTGGGTGAAAATACATGTGAAAAGCAAGTCCACCTGGACTTAGACCGACTGATTTATTCTTATAAAGTGGCTTCATACCAACAGCATAACTGTTTCGTGTCTCTGTTTCTGCTCTCTTCAGAAATGGCCCATAGCTTTCAGTGACAGTCCATCATTCTGCATAACAGGGTCTCATTGGCGCATGTTTCATTTTTTTTTAGAAAAACACACATTCGCTCCCGGTTCAGAATAAAATGAAATACTGTGCCAAAATTGATTATGCTGAGAAAATGGTTCTTGCATGAGTCATTCTTAAATGAAGGAAAAAATGCGGCATCTCAGGCAATTAAAGCTTCGGATGCAAATTTATATTCCCTTTCCAGTGGGATTGGTAGGATCTTGAAGCCTGCCTGCTAAATTCTAGCAATGGCCAGACCAGCTTTACCCTGAATTAAAACTGGAAGCATCTTTTATTCTGACACTGCTCAAAGTGCGCTTTAGATTGTGTAAAAGTCAGGTCTAAGCACCTTCAAAGGAACCCACTCCAGTGCGTGAATGGAGGGCTGCCCCTGTCTTTGAGATTGCCCCCATAGCTGCTCTTTTAGAAGGTTACAAGATTTGCACCCCCCTTCTTCAATATTCCACCATGTTTCTTCCCTCCAACTCAAAAAGAAAACTTTGTTTGTCTGTGTTGGGCTGTACACACTTTCCCTATACCACCAACTGGAGGCCCAGATTGTCCCCAACCCTCGCCGACCCAAAGAACATCAGACTTGGGACTCTCTGAATCGATTGGGGTGGTAGTTAAAACCCTGATTAAACATACAGTGGAGTGGGGGAAGGAGCTGCTGAGTCCGAGAGCAGGAGAGTTCAATCCTGCTGGGTGCTGCTTCAGAAGTGCCTTTCCTGATTGTCTGTACATTCATTGTCCAACACACCCACTTGGATGTGATAAACCAGCTCTGAAATCCTGGAACGGATAATCATTAGTATCTGGAGCGGACTTATCTCCATGTGTTTCACTGTCCCCTTTGATGGAGTAGATATGGAGATCATTTGTGTTGGTATGGAAAAGGAAATTAAAAAGTCTCCAGCAACAAGAAGTGTCTTCCCTGCAGCCTTGCTGCACTGACACCTGCCAATTCCAGATTACTCTGGACAGCCCAGACTGACCTGAGGCAACCTGGGTCTGTCTTGAACCATCATAGCCCAAGCCCAGATCCCACTGACTCTGTTTGGATGTGGGCTTCAGCCAAATCCAGTGCACAGCCCTAGGATGGATGGATGGATGGATGGATGTGTCCCCCTGCTCTGAATGTCTCTTGGAACAGGGCATACGGAGGAGCTATCAGCTAATTGGAAGTGTAAGGAAATTCCCATATCCCTGATACGTGGCCATCCAACTTCTGCTTAAATAATAACAATAATAATTTATTATTTATACCCCGCCCATCTGGCTGGGTTTCCCCAGCCACTCTGGGCGGCTTCCAACTGAATATTAAAAACAGTACAGCTTCAAACATTAAAAACTTCCCTAAAGAGGGCTGCCTTCAGATGACTTTTAAAAGTAAAATAGTTGTTTATTGCTTTGACATCTGCTGGGAGGGCGTTCCACAGGGCAGGCGCCACTACCGAGAAGGCCCTCTGCCTGGTTCCCTGTAAGCTTACTTCTCGCAATGAAGGAACCGCCAGAAGGCCCTCAGTGCTGGATCTCAGTGTCCGGGCTGAACGATGGGGATGGAGACGCTCCTCCAATGTTAAGTTCAGGGATATGGATCCTGTGGCCCTGCAGTTGTTGGATTCCAGTTCCCTTCATCCTTGACTATTGGCCTTGCTGGCTGGGTCTGATGAAAACTGGAGTCTGGGAAGCCATAGATTCCTCATCTCTGGTTTAGTTCAGCCTTAGCATAGAGTGATCTGGAGAGCCTGGTGATACCAGCAAGTCCTCCCATGTTCTCTGGGGCCTCCTCTCTGATAATTGCACTTTAAGCTTCAAGCCATAGTCTTGGAGTCTTTCCATTTGTAGCCATATTCCAGTTTCTACATCTTGCCTACAACACAAGCATTTAAAATTGTAAATGTTGATGCTGTTTAAAGACATTTGACAGGTTTCTCATTCTTCCCCCAGATAGTTTATCTTCTTTTTTTAGGCATGTGTTTTAGCACTGCTGAGAATTTCTGTAACAGTTAGAATGTCTGAGAATTTCCCTCTTGGTGAGCCAAATTTGAGGCCAGCACCACCAACAACTCGGGCACTGGGGAGTTACTACACCCTGAAAGTTTATAAATCTCGATTACCAATCCAGCTTGGTGGTTTACAACGGCTCAAAGCTTTACAAATCCGAGGCCTTTGTAATAACCAACCCCCAACTATGAGTCACTACAGCTTCAAGCTTTATAGCTCTGAAGCCATTTCCATAACCAATCCTGGGGGGCTACTACAGCTCAAAGCTTTGTAAATCTGAGGTCATTGTCATAATCATTTCAGGCGGGGGAATTACTACAGCTTGGATCTTTATTAGTGCTATTTTTCTAGAAAAAGGTGCCAAAGCTCACCATGAACTTCTCACTTGTTCTCTTAGAATGGCAATGGCTCCCACTTGAAAGGTGCCAGAGCTGAGCTCTGGCGGGGGAAAAAAGCAAGCCCTGATCTTTATCAATCTAAGACTGTTGCCATAATCAATCCAAGTCAGGGGTGTGGGTGTGGGTGGGTGTTACTACAGCCTGAAGTTTTGCAGGCATCTGCCCACTTCCAGCTTCTCCTTCACTCAACAGCCTCCCCCCTGGTGTTCACTATAACGGGGAGTCTAAAAACGGCTATAACTTTCCCCCTTTTGGCCAAAGTGGATGAAATTTACTGGCACAGGAGCCCCTTCAGGGTAGATTAAGCCTACCAAATTGCAGAGAAATTAGCTACTAGGTCTTTTGGCAGGAGGTAAGGAGCACTCAGATGAGCTTTATGTGATGGAAATTCCCATATGCATAGCATAGATCAGATCAAGGGTGAGGAACATTTAGCAGCCTGAAGGCCACATTCCTATCTAGGCAGCTTTCCAGGGGCCAGAGGTGGGCAAGGCTGGAGGCAAAAATGGGCATGCAAATGTTATCTCTGCAGAGTTGCTACACACTCACACAGCCCTTTTCTTTCATCTAGGCTAGCAAGAGGCCTTGACAGAGTTCAATGACGCATTCCAACCAGACAAAAACAATCCATGAGGGTGCAGAGCAAGGTCCGCAAAGGGTGTGACCTGGTACGAGTCATGAGAGCCAGATGGAAAGCTTGGAGGGTTGAAATTTGGCCCACAGGCCTGAGGTTCCCAACTTGTGGCTTAAATCGTGGCAGAGGCTTGACAACCATATGTCAGGAGTGCTCTGATGGTGTTTCCTGCTTGACAGGGGGTTGGACTCGATGGCCCTTGTGGTCTCTTCCAAATTCTATGATTCTATGATTCTATGAAATATTTACTCCCCCCCCCCCATAATTGGGCTCCAGAGGGAAGCCAAAAACAGCTCAAACACTGAAGCTATGGCAGCTTTCCCCACCCACCCACAATCCCTTTTTTATATATACATACACGTCAGAGGAGAATTGTTGACTGCAAGGATCAGAACATCCTCTTTGTATAAGCCTTCTGCTGGGCTTTGTTCCAGCCCTTTGCCGTTTCGCATGTTTTATATTCCTGCAGCAGACATTAATTCCGTTAATTACCACGGGCTAGAGGTCATCCGAGGTACCGGGAGACAAGTGTGCGCACGTGTGTTTTGCATAATGTGTGCTTCATTCTATCTGCCCTTTTATCTCACGTGCCGTTTGCACAGATCGAGGTAGGCAGGATGAAATGTTCAGAGAGAAAGCGATGCACCCTGAAATGTTAAGATGCTTCGCAATGTGAAGCTGACCTTGGGAGTTTGGTTGGAAGCGCCGGCTGGCAAAAAGAATAAAATGATCAGAATAAAATAAAATAAAGTCCTGGGGGAGGGGGTGGTGAGAGGACTGAGTCACATGGAAGACATTATACTAGGATTATACTACAGAATGGCAGCAGCTTTCGGAGCACTGGTGTCAACAAGCTCAAAGTGGATTGGGGCCAACATGTATTTACTTGTTTGCTTGTAAGTTGTTGTTGGCTTCTTCTTTTTTCCTGGCTCTTTGCCATAAGGTCCAAGGGCTGGGATACAGCAACAGAACATAGTATTATATAAAAAAGATACAACAATAGGTCACACCTGGAGTCCTGTGTCCAGTTCTGGATGCCACAATTTCACAAAGATATTGGAAGCTGTAGCATGTGCAAAGGACCAAGGTGATCAAAGGTCTGAAAACCAAGCCTTGTGAGGAACAGTTGAGGGAACTGGGTATGTGTAGCCTGGAAAAGAGACTGCGAGGAGATATGATAGCCATCTTCAAATATCACAAGGGGTAACACCTGGAAGATGGGGCAAGGTTGTTTTCTCCCGTTCTGGAGGGTAGGACTCGAACTAATAGCTACAAGTTACAAGGTGGGGGGAGGGAGAGAGGGAGATTCTGACTAAACATCAGGAAGAACTTTCTGACATTAAGTGATGTTCTACAGGGAATGGACTTCCTTGGGAGGTTGTGGGCTCTCTTTCATTGGAGGTTGTAAGCAGAGGTTGGATCGCCGTCTGTCATGGATGCTTCAAATGAGATTCCTGCATTCCAGGGATTTGGACTAGATGACCCTTAGGATCCTCTCCAAATCTACACTTCTATGATTTTATGAATAATGCAGTTGCAGCACTCATAAAGCCACTCCACGTGGAATGAAACAGTATAAAGTCAGTTACAGAAGTGGGGTCCCACAAAATGAAATACCAGTTAAGATGTGCATACTGGGAAAATTGTTCAGTGAAGATGTTAGGCACAACCCTGTGGGGAGGGAACATCACATTTTAGATGTTGCAGCATTGAAAGGCAGCAAAAGCTATCTTGAAGGACATGTGGTACTGGCCAGCCACTGGCCAACACATTTCCTGCTGTCCTCCAGAAACTCTTAACATAGAGTGTCTTAGTTCCTAGGATTAACAGACTTCTGGAGAGCCATACGTTCCCTTTGGCAGAACTCTTGCTCGCTGGCTGGGCTAACTTAGTTCCAGTGTATGATCTGTAGGAAGCACCTGAGGCCACCATCTTGCTGAAGCTAAGAAATCTGGGTCTGGTTAGTTTCTGAAGATGTGACTGCTTAGAAATCCCATGTAAATGACATGGGGTTCCATGACATAAGAAATAATAGGTTGCCTCCAACCATTCTCTGCACCTCTGAGGGTGTAGGAACTACCAAGAGGCACTCCTCCGCAGATCTTTAAACCCAAGAAGGGAAATAGGGTTCAAGATGGTCTTTCTCTCTTGAGATCTTCTGTGGGCACATCCATGCCATCCACTTAAAGCAGCACCCATTGAAAGCACACGACACGATGGTGCTGTGAACTGTAGTCCTGTGAGAGGGGTGAACTACAATTCCCAGGGGACACACCATGCGCTTGAAATTGTGCTCAAAATGTACATTGCAGATGTGACCAACATATAAATCCATATCAGCTATCTGAGGTTCTGCTCCAAAAAGGAAGTCTGCTTCATCCTGGCTGAGGAACTGCCACAAAAGAGATACCCTTGGTGCTTGTTTTGAGCACTGTGTGGTATTGAAAGAAGGCATATGTAAACATGCCAAAGCAGCTGTCAGATCTGAAAGGCAGAATCTGTCAAAACGGCTCCCATTATCTAGCTTCAAAGAGCCTACAGGATTACAGCCATACGAATTTAATGTGTGGGTCTAAGACTCTATGCTATTCAACGGCTCCCTCTATTAATTTATTTTTTGCATTCATCCATGCTACATCCTCACACCTAGTTTTTCCCATCCTCCTTTTCATAAATATCAAGTTTTTTTTTTCTTTAAAGAAAGCTAAGGATGCACAAGTTTCCATTCCTTCCTCCTCTGCAAGCTCTTATAGTAAATGATGTTAGGGTAAGTGAGAAAGATCCATTCGTTTCCAGAAACCATGAGAAGATTCTTGAAGCATCTAAGTGCAAGATTGTTTAGTCTACATCAGCAATAAATAGCTGAGGAGCACATATCTGTGGATTTGCACGATTCCTGCAGGGGAGAGACCACTGAGCTGAGTGCAGGCAGCATGTAGAACGGAAGTGTGCCTTACTATTCGTGTGGTAGTAAAGTTGTAAAAGTTGTAAAAGGGGATGCGGGTGGCACTGTGGTTTAAACCACTGTGCCACTTGGACTTGCCGATCGGAAGGTTGGCGGTTTGAATCTCCGCGATGGGGTGAGCTCCTGTTGTTCGGTCCCAGCTCCTGCCTACCTAGCAGTTTGAAAGCACACAGTGCAAGTAGATAAATAGGTACAGCTCTGGTGGGAAGGTAAATGGTGTTTCCGTGCACTGCTCTGGCTTCACCAGAAGCAGCTTAGTCATGACGGCCACATGACCCGGAAAAACTGTCTGTGGAAGCAGACAAACGCCGGCTCCCTCGGCCTGTAAAGCGAGATGAGCGCTTCAACCCCAGAGTCGTTCAGAATGGACTTAACTGTAAGGGGTCCTTTTACCTTTACCTTAAAGTTGTAAATAGTCTTCTAACATCAAGAATGATATTGCCTTTCAAGCAAACAATGCTTGATTGAGCTTTACTGCTTCCATGAGTGTTTTATTGCCATCGGCCATGTGCAACTTGATCCTTTCAATGCTTAGGCTGTGCGATCGTTCCTCTGCTATGCAAGGGAGCTAGCATACACGCAAGGAAGTGTTGCTGGACCACCCTCGATATTCACGGTTGGAGATCATAAAATCTTCTTCAAATGTTGCTGGGTATGCTTGCTTGCAGCTCTCTCCTATAAAATGTTCATTTGTTATTTGGGTCCAACCTCTCCTCCAAGCATCTCGAGGCTGCATACATGTTTGAACACTGCAAATTGCTTCATAAATGCTAAGCTGTAAGCATCTACGGAGCTTCCCATAGAGCCTTCCCCAGTGACTCAGAGCCAACGGTAGTGATCCAAATCTATTGCTGCCGCTTTTCTTCCGAGAAGGTACTGGAAACTGAAGGTAAGGTAAAGGCAAATAATCCCCGGACAATTAAGTCCAGTCAAAGGCGGCTATGGGGTGGCAGTGCTCATCTCACTTCGGGCTGAGGTAGCCGGCGTTTGTCCATAGACAGATTTCTGGGTCATGTAGCCAGCATGAATAAACTGCTTCTGGTGCACACTGTGACAGAAACCAGAGCGCATGGAAACGCCGTTTACCTTCCCACCGCAGTGGTCCCTATTTATCTACTTGCACTGGCGTGCTTTCGAACTGTTAGGTTTTCAGGAGCTGGGACAGAGCTACGGCAGCTCACCCTGTTGCACAGATTCGAACTGCCGACCTTCCGATCGGCAAGCCCAAGAGACTTAGTGATTTAGACCACAGTGCCACCCAAATCAGCCCACTGGTCTGCCTAGCCCAATGCTGAGTTCTCTGCTCCAGCGGCCACTGTGTGGTGTGGCAAAGCCACCTGCCCAAGACCAGTGCTGATATAGCCTGACTTTGCTGTTCCCCACTTCATCAGCACAGCCACTGTGCCCCTCCCCCCAGCTTCATCCAGGTAAGATGCAGTAACTCTGGTATGTGGAAAGTGACTCGGCCCCAGGATACTAGCTGCTATTGGCAAGCAACAACTTTGTCCATGCTCAGACCTGTTCCTTGAGATCCTATTACAACGGAGATGTTGTGGGTTGACTCTATGCATGCAAGCACACATTCTGCTGCTTATCTGGACCCGCCCTGTGGTGTATTGGGAAAATGTATCTATTTGTTGCATTCATTGTTGTTGTTGCTTATTAAATTTGTAGACAGCCCTTCTTCTGAAGACCACAGGGCAGTTCACAACTGGCAGACCCTCCAGACAGACTCGCAGTATTCTGGATTATTAGTCATACTGGCTGGAACTGATGGGAAATAGCTGAAGGGCCACAGGTTCCCCATGCCTATTCTACAAGATGACAACAACAAACAAACCTATGGTCACATAAAGCATCCTCAATAAGTCCAAAGAATCAACATGAAATCCTTGTCTAGACTCTGTGAAAGGATTTTGGGGAACGGTAACAACTTTTCATGTGAATTGTTTGGACTTTATGAACAGACAGGTGGAATAGACACCATTACATGGATTGACCTTGTGAATGAACTGACTAGAGAATGATCTGATCCACTGGGTCTTCTGCTTTGTTCGTTTGTTGAATTTTATGAGTTACTTCTGTTGAAATTTACAATTGGATACAATGAATAGTATACCTTCTTTATCTAAGAACACAGCCGGTTACATCTCGTGTGTTTATTGTGAATATTCTACAAGATGGTCAGACATGAGGCATGAGAGGCTGAAAGCAGTTTTCTTCCTCGATGTGTCCTCCATACTCTTGTATCTTCCTCTGAATTATGATGTCCTGTGTGAGGATGGGTGAACCTGTCAATATCTGTTTCTCTCAATCTCTCATTTGTCCAGTCCAAAGTTATATTCTCCACATTTACGTACCCATTTGTGATTATTATTATTTTGTGATTTTCTAAAAGAAAATTCACCAGCATTCTAGTGTGGATTTCTCCTAATTTCTAATTCTATTTGCCTAATATGCCCAAAATCTTTTGCAAAGTGATTTCTTCTAATATGCTATTTTCAGTAACATACAAATTTTTAATGCCTGGGATATGCATTTTTGTATACAATATTCAGCTGGAGAAGTGCACTGCAACATATGGAGAAGTGGGAATTCTGAAAGATGGTCGGGTTTCAATTTATGCATTACCTCTGATAGTGCAAGTCTAAGGCTGCGGTCCTACCTTGCCTGGGAAATTGTTCCAGGGACCACAGGATTCTCCAGATCTTTCGCATTACAGAGCGGGGAAGGCACATTCAGAGAAGGAGATCTGACCGAATGCGCCCCTTCTCTGAGGCTCCTGAATGTTCTGCAGGCAGTGCCCCACTGAAATCGGAGCTCAGATGTTCAGCGAAATGAGCAGCTACTAGCCATGATACCTCTGTTTTACTGCCAGAGGCAACAGGCTTCTATATTTAGGTGCTGAGAATCCTACTTTGATGCAACTATATGCTATTCCCTAGGAACCCCAGAGGCATCTGACTGAGCACTCTGAGAACAGTATTTTGGACTAATTGGAACGTCTCCTAGATCCAGAAGGGTTCTTCTTATGTCCATAGAGAGACAGGGTGTGCAGAGCATGTTCCTGCTCTTTTCCCTTGCTCCTCTGCCTGGCTGCTCACCTGGTTGCACAGGTAGCAGTCACAAGGAAGAGAAGAAGAAGAAGAAAAGTTTGGATTTGATACCCCGCTTTATCACTACCCGAAGGAGTCTCAAAGCAGCTAACAGTCTCCTTTCCCTTCCTCCTCCACAACAAACACTCTGCGAGGTGAGTGAGGCTGAGAGACTTCAAAGAAGTGTGACTGGCCCAAGGTCACCCAGCAGCTGCATGTGGAGGAGCGGAGACGCGAACTCGGTTCACCAGATTACGAGACTACAGCTCTTAACCACTACACCACACTGGCTCTCAGAGGAGAGGAGCAGGAGAGTAAGGAGGCTCCACGGAGATTAGACCTGGTCCCTGAGGATTCAGTCCTCAGCAGGTGCTTAATGTTGCCAGCCCTTGGTGCTGGCACTTCTTTCAAAAAGTGCACCAGAAGCAAATTCTAATCCCATTCTTTGTATTTTCATAGAATCATAGAAGGAACCCAAGGTTCATCTAGTCCAATGCAGGGGGCATCCGACTTGCCCATGTATAAGAAAATGCTGTTATCTCTAGAAGCTTGAGTCACTTCTGGCACCACAAGTGAGATGCTGTTCCTCGTGATGGGTTTTGTGCTTTGCTGCAAATAGATATTCTTGTGGAAATCCCTCCTTCCCAGGGTTGCTGGTGTCCGTGTTTGTTTCAGTCTACCGATGTGGCGCACGAAGCAAATTGATTCCTTACATGGGAAACATTTCATTTGTGCTTACAGCTGGGAGGTTGGAATGTGCTGCTGTTTGTAGCGGTCAATTCACTTTCAAGTTTGGAGCCTCCCCTGCTTTGCTAAATGGCTTAGGTTCACTTCTCCTTCGCTTCCTGTCCTTTCGTTATGTCACGGAGAGCTTCTGTCTATTTGTGCGTCAACACTTCTGGATAGAGCTCCAAAACACTTAGCATTCAAGGAGAAGTTTAGTCTGCTTTCTTTATAAATTTTTTATTTGATTTTACAATTTAATCTTCAACACATTTATCATATTTTTAAAAAACAAAACAAAACTCCCCACCACCACCCTGTGACTTCCCTCAACTTCCCCTTCTGGTTCTTTAACAATTTGTTAGGTAAAGGTAAAGGGACCCCTGACCAGGTCCAGTCATGGCCGACTCTGGGGTTGCGGCGCTCATCTCGCTTTATTGGCCGAGGGAGCCGGCGTACAGCTTCTGGGTTATGTGGACAGCATGACTAAGCCGCTTCTGGCAAACCAGAGCAGCACACGGAAATGCCATTTACTTCCTGCCGGAGGGGTACCTATTTATCTACTTGCACTTTTACATGCTTTTGAATTGCTAGGTTGGCAGGAGCAGGGACTGAGCAACAGGAGCTCACCCCATTGCAGGGATTCGAACCGCCGACCTTCTGATCGGCAAGTCCTCGGCTGTGTGGTTTAACCCACAGCACCACCCACATCCCTAACAATTTGCTAGTTCTGCTTAATTATTCTATCTTACTTTTCTTCTTTTAGCTAAATACTCTTATATTCATATCATTCTTAAACCAGATTTTCTTCAAATCACATCTTACATTTCATTAATTTCCATATTATTCTCTCATAACCTTTATACTTGTTTTCTTAGTTGTAAGTGTTTACTCGAACCCTGCTAGTAAGTCCATTTCTTTCCAGTATTTCTGTAAATACAGCATGTACGGTTCCCAGTTTTAAAAAAGTTTTTATTGTCATTGTCTCTGAGTATTCCCATGAATTTTGCCATTTCTGCGTATTCCATAAGTTTGACTTTAGTTTAGTCTTCTTTCATGACTTTCCCCCAACTATTAAATTCCACATTATATTTGAGCTTTCGTGTGATGTCAAAGCAACTTCTGGAACTTCATTGGAGAATTTTAAACAAAGGTTTAAAATCCATCTGCCAGAGATTCTTTAGCTGTGGTTGTTGCATTGCAGGAAGTTTGACTAGATTACTGTGGGGTGCCTTCCAGCTCTGTAGCGCAGGTGGCGCTGTGGTCTAAACCACTGAGCCTCTTGGGCTTGGCAATCAGAAGGTTGGTGGTTTGAATCCCCACGACAGGGTGAGCTCCCATTGCTCTGTCCCAGCTCCTGCCAACCTAGCAATTAGAAAGCACACCAGTGCAAGTAGATAACTAGATACCGCTGTGGTGGGAAGGTAAACGACATTTCCGTGCGCTCTGATTTCCGTCACGGTGTTCCATTGTGCCAAAAGTGGTCTAGTCCTGCTGGCCACATGACGCAGAAAGCTGTTTCGGACAAACGTCAGCTCTCTCGGTCTGAAGCGAGATGTGCGTAGTAACCCCATAGTCGCCTTTGATTGGCCTTAACTGCCTTTTACCTTTTTAGGTCTTTTACCTTTTACCTTTATAGCACAAGTTTAGTGCTCATTTCCATGTTATTTGCTTCCAGAAAACAGTTCTTTGCAAATAATACAGAAATGAGTGCTTAATATGCATTATGTTCCACTATAGTTTCGGAACTATAGTGGTGTCTACGTTGTGTGAGAGCTCAAATATAATGTGGAAATTAACAGTTAGGGGGATGCCAGTGGAATTGAATAAATGTCATGTGAATACAGCCCTAGAGAGCACATGATAACTCACCTCCCCTATGCCTCCTAATCACTGCACTATGGAAATGAAGAGAGACCCTGGTGTATTTAACCACAGCACATCCCAGCTCTAGAGCGTGGGACCTGCTCCAGCTAACACAATTTCATTTTCTCCATAACCAAGTCCCCAGTGTGCTTTTACCTGAAACTATTCCTAACTCCTTCCCCCCACAAACAGATGGCGCAGCAGATAAAATGAAACATGCCGAAATAATGTTTTGCTACCTGTCTTGGTGAAGCACGGGGAACTGCAAAATTTAACGAAGGGGAAAGGGAGGTTGACTGCTGTTGGGAGTGCAGCTATTATTACCAGCTCCAGGGGTGGGGGAGAAGTCAATTTTATTTTGCCCATAAAGGCGAACCTACCTGGTTTGCAATTTCCAAAACGGTATGAGAACAGGAACGCTGCCATCCTTCGAAATGAATTTTGCGATGCATTTCTGCAGACAAATAATGCATACCAAGAAATGCATATATTAGAATAAAGTGTATATAGGAATGCATATACTAATGGAAATAACATTTAAAAATGGACTGTATTAGGGGAAACGGGATAGGATATAGAAAGAAACAGCTACCCACAGCTAATGTCAGTGGGTGAAAGTTTGTCTGTCTCTGCTTCCTATGCCACCTGTAAAAGGCCTCTGTAAATATCCCCCTGGGAATTTACAATGTGCAATTGACTGTTTGCTCTTCCTGCTCTGTTCTTGTTTGGTTGTTTGTAATTTAGAGCATTTGTACCTCAACCTTCAGCCATAAAGGCTGCCAGAGTTGGACTCGATGGCCCTTGTGGTCTCTTCCAACTCTATGATTCTATGATTCTGTGATTCAGAGCAACTTGCAGATAATCAAAACAAGACACTCCCTACCCACACATGGGTTGGGGCATTGGACCATCATGACCTTAGAGACCAGGGTTCGAATCCCCACTCAGCCTTGAAGCTCATTGGGTGACCTTGCACCAGTCGCCATCTGTCAGCCCAGGCTACCTCACAGGGTTGCTGTGAGGATGAAATGGGGAGGGGTAGAACCATGTACACCACCTTGAGCTCCTTGAGAAAATAAAAGGTGGCATATAAATGTACTAAATAACTAAACAAGAGTGTGGACTGCATCCTCATTAGTAGAAGTGTTACTGTACTGAATAGATCACCTTCATCGGATATAAGATCACCAGGTTAAATGGGCTAGAATAATGGGACAAAAAGGACTGATAACCCCGGGACCGGGGGGAGGGGACGCTGGAAGAAGATTGGATTGTTTTTATTCTCTTTTTGTTTTTATATTGTTAGAAATGTTTTTATGAAAGTTGCAAAAATGCTGAAATGAAATTACTAGGCTCTTATAAGAATGTTTAAAGAATTAGGTAAAAAGGTAACGGTTATGAGAAGCTGATAAAAATAAGATTTAAATTTTAAGTTTTAAGGTTTTATATAAGATAGGTTGAAAATAGAGTAAGGTTATGTATTGATATAATATTATGAATTATGGGAAGGATTTGCTGTGACAATTATCAATCAAGATACAAGAGATGGGAGGAGGAGGTCATGGAAAGAAGGTAAAGAAAGTGGAGAATTTGAAAATGATGGTTTTATTTTTTATTTTTTATCTGTGTTTTTGTCTCTCCCCCCCCTGTAATTTTGTTCTTTTTGTTTCTTTGTGATTTTAAAAATTCTTTTCCCAATAAATATCATTTTTTTAAAAAAAAATATGAATAGATCACCTTCAGCAATATCAGAGAAGGATCTTACAAGGAGTTCCCTCTTGTGTTGATATAGAATCTTAAAGCCATTGGTTCCAGTTCTACCCTCCAGAGCAGGAGAAAACAAGTATGTTCCCTCTTCCATGTGACAGCCCTTAAGATAGCTATCATAGCTCCTCTCAGTCTCCTCTTTTCCAGGCTAAACATACACAGCTCCTTCAAGCCCACCTCTTAAGGCTTAGTTTCCAGTCCCTTGATCATCTTGGTTGCCCTGCTCTGCACACATTCCAGCTTGTCAATATCCTTCTTAAACTGAGGTTCCCAGAACTGGACACAGTATTCCAGATGTAGTCTCACCAAGGCAGAAAAGAGTGGCACCATTGCTTCCCTTGATCTGAACACTATACTTCAGTTGATGCAGCCTAGAATAGCATTAGCTTGTTTTGCTGCTGCATCACGCTGTTGACTCATGTTAAGCTTGTGGTTCACCAAGACCCCTAGATCCTTTTCACATGTACTACTAGTAAGCCAGGTGCCCCCCCCATCCTATATTTGTGCACCTGGTTCTTCCTGCCTAAGTACAGAACCTTACATTTGTCCCTGTTGAAATTCATTTTGGTAGGTTAAGGTCATTTTGAATTCTGATACTGTCTTCTGTGGCATTAGCTACCCCTCCCAGCTTGGTGTCATGACAGAAGCGCAGTATAGTTTTGGCTGGTCAGGAGCTCTGCCACTATCCACAAGAACCTAGGATCTCTTTGGTGGCAGTTCACCATCTACACTGCCAACAGTGCCCAAACTGGGGAAAGAGGAATTGTCTAAAGCCCTTAGCATCTTTGATCTCCCTATTCAAGATCTCTCAGCTGTGGAAAGCCTTGCAGTATTCTGGAACCTGGGGAAACATTAATCATAGTTCGGAGTTAAAGAAATTACTCATGTCATGCAGGCCTTGCCTTCTTCCGACAGAGAACAGAAAATGAGCAGCTCAACAATAGGGTGAAATAAATGTTTGCTAACCCCGGTGATTGCTTGGGCTAAAAATAAGCCACCGGCACAGGGATCAGCCAGGTTCCACAGCATCTTATGAGCAATAAAAGTGGTAAATTGCTTACATCCAGCTGTGGCTTTGCATTTCTTTCAATGAAAATTGGATTCTGGTCTTGGCAGGGTGAGACCCAAATCAGCGGCCAGTTAGCTTGCAAAAGGCAACATGTAAAGGTTGTTTATTGGATTTATTGTACACTTTCATGTTCCACATTTCCTCTGCCATGGAGCTGCAGGTCTGGACCAGCTCGACCATTATGCAGAATACAGTGACTTTATTGGGTGCAGATACCAGACCCTCCAGGTGTCCCCATTTCCCAGGGACAGTCCTGGATTTATAGAAGTTGTCCCAGTTTCTGAATTGATCCTGGAATGTCTTGCTTTTCCTTAAAGGTAAAGGTACCCCTGACAGTTAAGTCCAGTTGGAAATGACTCCAGGGTTGCGGCGCTCATCTCGCTTTACAGACCAAGGGAGTCGGTGTTTGTCCACTCCGCAGACAGTTTTTCTGGGTCATGTGGCCAGCATGACTAAGCCGCTTCTGGCGTGACTGAACACTGACACCAGAGCAGCACACGGAAACACAGTTTACCTTCCCGCCAGAGCAGTACCTATTTATCTACTTGCACTTTTTGGTGAGCTTCCGAACTACTAGGTTGGCAGGAGCTGGGACCAAGCAACGGGAGCGCACCTCATTGCGGGGATTTGAACTGCCGACCTCAGTGGTTTAGACAACAGTGCCACCCGCCTCCCTTGTTGTTGTTTAGTCGTTTAGTCGTGTCCGACTCTTCGTGACCCCATGGATCAGAGCACGCCAGGCACTTCTGTCTTCCACTGCCTCCCGCAGTCTGCTCAAACTCATGCTGGTAGCCTCGAGAACACTATCCAACCATCTCATCCCCTGTAGTCCCCTGCTCCTTGTGCCCTCCATCTTTCCCAACATCAGGGTCTTTTCCAGGGAGTCTTCTCTTCTCATGAGGTGGCCAAAGTATTGGAGCCTCAGCTTCAGGATCTGTCCTTCCAGTGAGCACTCATGGCTGATTTCCTTAAGAATGGATAGGTTTGATCTTCTTGCAGTCCATGGGACTCTCAAGAGTCTTCTCCAGCACCATAATTCATGGAGCCCAAGAAAGTAAAATCTCTCACTGCCTCCATTTCTTCCCCTTCTATTTGCCAGAAGGTGATGGGACCAGTTGCCATGATCTTTGTTTTTTTGATGTTGAGCTTCAGACCATATTTTGCGCTCTCCTCTTTCACCCTCATTAAAAGGTTCTTTAATTCCTCCTCACTTTCTGCCATCAAGGTTGTGTCATCTGTATATCTGAGGTTGTTGATATTTCTTCCGGCGATCTTAATTCCGGCTAGGGATTCATCCAGCCCAGCCTTTCGCATGATGAATTCTGCATAGAAGTTAAATAAGCAGGGAGACAATATACAGCCTTGTCGTACTCCTTTCCCAATTTTGAACCAATCAGTTGTTCCATATTCAGTTCTAACTGTAGCTTCTTGTCCCACATAGAGATTTCTCAGGAGACAGATGAGGTGATCAGGCACTCCCATTTCTTTAAGAGCTTGCCATAGTTTGCTGTGGTTGACACAGTCAAAGGCTTTTGCATAGTCAATGAAGCAGAAGTAGATGTCTTTCTGGAACTCTCTAGCTTTCTCCCTAATCCAGCGCATGTTTGCAATTTGGTCTCTGGTTCATCTGCCTCTTCTAAATCCAGCTTGCACTTCTGGGAGTTCTCGGTCCACATACTCCCTTAGGTCCCGCCTCCCTTAGGGTGTCCCTATTTTCATCAAAGAAATGTTGGAGGGTATGGAGTCATGTGACCCCTAAGCCAAGGAGGTAAGTAACTATGCAGCTTTTAGAAGACATCTGAAGGAAGCCCTGTATAGGGAAGCTTTTTTAATGTTTAATGTTTTATTATGTTTTAATATATGCTGGAAGCTGCCCAGAGTGGCTGGCATTATGGGTGGTGTATTATTATTATTATTATTATTATTATTATTATTATTATTATTATTGAATATGACATACCTGTTTTCATTGGAGAAGTGCTGGAGCAGTCAAAAAAACAGCAGCCCATTCCCTCCAATATTTAACATCTGATGGTATATTGCCATTGACCGTGGATATTCTACTTTGGATTTATCAGCAGCTATGAGCCACAAGGGACGTGGGTGGCGCTGTGGGTTAAACCACTGTGCCACTTGGGCTTGCCGATTGAAAGGTTGGCGGTTCGAATCCCCGTGACGGGGTGAGCTCCTGTTGTTCAGTCCCAGATCCTGCAAACCTATCAGTTCGAAAGCATGCAGTGCAAGTAGATAAATAGGTACTGCTCTGGCGGGAAGGTAAATGGCATTTCTGTGCGCTGCTCTGGTTTCGCCAGAAGGGGCTTAGTCATGCTGGCCATATGACCCAGGAAAACTGTGGAAGCCTTTAAAGCGAGATGAGCGCCGCAACCCCAGAGTCATTTGCGACTGGACTTAATTGTCAGGGGTCCCTTTACCTATGAGCCACAAATAACTTCCAGAAAGGGAAAAGCCCAAGCTGCTGGGCTGTGGAAGTTCATGCTTGAGAACTGCGTGTGTGTGTACGAAATAAATAAATAACATGCCTTATCTCTCCGCTCAGCTCACTTTTTCAAACACTTTATTGTAAGCGAGCATGTCTTTGCTCATGACTCACAGTTGCCCTTTATTTCTGAAGCAGCATATCATTATTTTGGTCCTCTCCGAATCTGACTTCATTGATTTTTTGTGCTAGTGGGAGAGCGAGGGAGAAAGAGTGAGAAATATTCCGTTCTGTGGGACAATATTTCATAAGCATAACAGAGAGGGGGACGGCTTTTCTTCTTTCTTTCTAAAGGTTCTATTATTATTTTTCCACCGGCAAACAAATCCCAGCTTCGTAGCTGGAAACCTAATGCAACGCAGTGCCTGACAAATATATTATGAAGCCTTGCAAATTTTCTAAGCAAGACAGCAAATTCTTTCTCTCGCTCTCCTGTTTTTGAGCCATGGTCTCATTCCATGGGGTGTTTTGTTTTGCTGCGGCATTGCCCCTGATGATTATTTGGGAAAGGATTTGGTAACAGAAGCAGGCAAGTGTAACCAAAATAGTGAGGCTGGGGTGTTGTTGTTTTTTTCCTGAAGAATAACACTGGGAAGATTGATCAGCAGTCAGGTCAGTAAACAGGTTTGCTCTTTGTCGCTTGTAATGTATGGTGGTGTTCTTAATGCAAACGATTCTGTGTGTTTCTCGTTTCGTTCTCTGGTTCTTGTCATGTGTCGGTGGAATTTGCAAGGCTTGCACATACCATCATTTGATCTCACTAATGCTTGGTGACTGGGACAAACCACACACACAGGGCATCTACCATGTATCTATCCCTTTTGATGTGGTTTTTAGGAGTTTAATATTTATCATTAGGTAAAGGTAAAGGGACCCCTGACCATTAGGTTCAGTCGTGGCCGACTCTGGGGTTGCGGCGCTCACCTCGCTTTATTGGCCAAGGGAGCCGGCATACAGCTTCCAGGTCATGTGTCCAGCATGACTAAGCCGCTTCTGGCGAACCAGAGCAGCACACAGAAACGCCATTTACCTTCCTGCTGGAGCGGTACCTATTAATCTACTTGCACTTTGACATGCTTTCGAACTGGTAGGTTGACAGGAGCTGGGACTGAGCAACGGGAGCTCACCCCATTGCGGGGATTCGAACCACCAACCTTCTGATCAGCAAGTCCTAGTCTCTGTGGTTTAACCCACAGCGCCACCCGCATCCCCAATACTTATCATTAGAGGCTTTCAAACAAAGGTCAGGGATTCTTGAGCTGTGGTTCTTGCATGGCAGAGGATTGGACTAGATAATCTTGGGGTCCCTTCTAACTCTACAATTCTATTGACGTTTTAAAGCATGGGTCTTCAAGCATAGGTCAGACCCACAGGGGGCCACAAGGCCACACCAGGTGAGTCGCAGATTCGCCATGTTTGATTACAGCTTAGGTTGATCAGATCAAAATCTCAGCTGAACCTCTTCGCAAGGCTGGTGTGTTTTCCATTTGCTTCCCCCATGCCCACCTTTAAATACATGAAATGCAAAGCTGCAAAATATGTGAAGGGGACGAATTCAATATTGCTTGTGCAGGTGATTTGATTCATCTTCAGCAGGCTTTTCCTGGCTGTAAGGCCCATTTTTAGGGTGCTGGTTTTAACCTTTAAAGCCCTATACGGCCTAGGACCCTCGTACCTACGGGACCACCTCTCCTTGTATGTCCCACAGAGGAACATACGGTCTTCAAACAAAAACATTTTGGAGGTCCCGGGCCACAGGGAGGTTAGGCTGGCCTCAACCAGAGCCAGGACTTTTTCGGCTGTGGCCCCGATCTGGTGGAACACTCTGTCACAAGAGACGAGGGCCCTGTGGGACTTGACATCTTTCCGCAGGGCCTGCAAGACGGAGCTGTTCCACCAGGCCTTTGGCCAGGGCACAGCCTGACCCCCTCCTTTGGCAATCTTCACAGAACTCTAGCCCAATGGTTGCCATTAATTTGATTTGAATTAGTTTTATAATGAAATGATTTTAGAATGTTGTATTATGTTATTATTGTTAGCCGCCCTGAGCCCGGCTTCGGCTGGGGAGGGCGGGATATAAATAAAAATTTATTATTATTATTATTATTATTATTATTATTATTATTATTATTATTATTAGCTTTTGATAAACTTCTGCTGTCCATCTCCATCTTTTCCCATCTGCTCAACCAGCTTCTCCCTTTCTCACCTGCTCTTTAGGTGATGACCTGAAAACATCATGTCGGAGGTTCAGGGAACTGTTGACTTTTCTGTGGAGCTGCACAAATTCCATAATGTGGATCTCTTCCAGAGAGGGTGAGTCAATAGACTTCTGTAAACGTATTTGTGCATAAGAAAGGCACAGGTGCTTTGAAGTGAATCAGATGCCCATGTTATGAGGGAAAGTCCCTCTTCTTACCAGTTGCTTCAGAGAAACAAGCCATGGGCATCATGCTCCTGCCTGAGTTGTGGACTTCTGGCTGACCATGGGAAAAGTTGAATTGGATCATCGTTTGCCAGCCTGGTGTCCTCCAGATATTTTGGACTACAACTCCCATCATCTCTGACCATTGACCATCTTGGCAGATTATGATGGGAATTGTAGTCCAAAATATCTGGAAGGCACCAGATGATGAGTGGACCTTTTCAGTATAGCACCTCACCTGTGGAATCCCCTTCCTAGGAGACTTGTCTGAATTTTGTGGTGCTAAAGTGACTGTATACAAATGCATATACTGGGGTAAAGCATGTGTTTAAATGCATATAATAGTGAAACTAACACACAAAAGGCATTATATAAGAGGAATTTTTTTTTTGCAAAAATGTGCTTATCAGAAAGAATTGCATGCAAATAGATATGTATATATTAGGAAAATGCTTCTGAATGTTCATGAGGATTTGTTAAATTAAATAAAATCACAAACTGAGGTGGAAATGTGGAGAACTGAATTTAAGACTGGGGAAAATGAGAAACTGAAAAAAACTAAAATTGACAGATTTAAGCTCATCCCTAGTGTATATGTAGCATTGCAGCCTTATGCAATTACTGCAATACAATATTTCAAAGGCTGAAATAGGAATCACCCCTTGTTTATGACCCTGTCCTGTTTGGAGGACATTCAGGGGGGGAAATGCATGGAATAATTTGCATACTCAATCAGTGTTTACAACAATCTAAAGCAGACACTGGAAAATTTGGAGTGGCATGTTCAAAATATATTGTCTTTTTGAAAGTAAGTGTGTGTGTGTGTGTGTGTGTGTGTGTGTGTGTGTGTAGATATACTGAGACCTAAAGGTCAAGCATATATAATGCAAATTTTGAAAGAAATGCACATTTGAAGGTTTCTTCTCCTCATTGAAATTCACCCCCATCACCTATGATTTAATCAGTGGAGACAGCTGAGTCTCTACCAAAATTAGTTTAAAGTTTCTGACATTCTTTAATAAACTTGGAAACTGAATTATCCAGATTCAGCAGAGATCAATTAATTGATTTGCCTGCTTGTGCCAGGTCTTCATTCCCTCCAACTTATTCTTATGCCACTCAAAATAATTGACAAATTTGGTGTGCATATTTGTAAACATAAAAAGAGGTAGCATAGTTTGGAGGGGAGAAAAATGGAAAGCAGAGGCAACTGAGAGAAAGAGTCGGAGGTTCCAGCAATCATAGAATCATAGAACTGATTTAAATTTGTTTTGAATATTGTAATTCAGAGCATAATAATATACATAAGATGAGCTGGCTGGATCAGGCAAATGGCCCATCTCATAGCGGCTGATAAGATGCCCATTAGAAGACCACAAACAGGACCAGAATTGGGTCCCTCAGAGCCTTAGGAGAGTGACCAAATAAACTATCTATAGAATGCAAAAAACACAAAGACCTGAGAGAATTGCCATTGCATTTATGAACCAAGAAAGCTGTGTTATATCAGTACATCTGAAGGAGCGTCTCCACCCCCATCGTTCTGCCCGGACACTGAGGTCCAGCTCCGAGGGCCTTCTGGCGGTTCCCTCACTGCGAGAGGCCAAGTTACAGGGAACCAGGCAGAGGGCCTTCTCGGTAGTGGCGCCCTCCCTGTGGAATGCCCTCCCATCAGATGTCAAAGCGATAAACAACTACCTGACATTCAGAAGACATCTGAAGCCAGCCCTGTTCAGGGAAGTTTTTAATATGTGACATTTTAGTGTATTTTTCATCTTTGTTGGAAGCTGCCCAGAGTGGCTGGGGAAACCCAGCCAGATGGGCGGGGTACAAGTAATAAATTATTATTATTATTATTATTAGATCGCTGGTCTGTCAAGCCCAGGGCTGGGGGAACTTTTCCAGCTTGAGGAATACCTTCCTTTCAGTGGCAGGTGGAACAACTAATCCAAATTGTACCTTTGCATGGTAGGATAGTTTCTACACAGATTCACACCTTCTCTATCCTTCATTCAGGCTAGTAAGAGTCATTATCAGAGTTCAGGGATGGATTCTAACCAGGCAAAAATACTCAAAGAGGTTCTGAACCAGGACCGGTGAGGGGCATTGTATGGGGGGAGAGGTTGTGGCATGAGAAGAGTCCAGCAGGCCAGGTAAAGAGGTTTAAATTTGGCCCACATGCCTGAGGCTCTGCATCCTTGATCTAGTCAAGCCATGCTCTCCAGATCTTTCAGACTGCAACTGCCATCAGCCAGAGAGAGAGCCTGGCCAGTGGTCATGGAGAATAGGAATTGTAGTCCAAAACAAGTGGAAAGCAACAGATCGAGGAAGGTTGTTTTGGACTTTGGTTGTCTACAGAGGCATTCCGGTGTCCTAGTCCAGGATCTCCTGAACCCTAAAGAGGATCTTGTAAATTTAAAGCAAAGCAGGATTGGGTCTTGGACATTCTGAATGCAAGGCAAAATGGCTATGGCTTTCCGCCGTATATCAGTTAAAGTGGATTTGATGGTTCCTGTTTGGCTCAAATATGGAAGAAATGCTGAAGTAAGGGAGAAAAAGATCATACTAGTAAAAAAATTCAAAAATATCCTTGACACTGAAGGGGTTTTTTTGGGGGGGGTGTCTTTTTTAATGGCTTTTTGTTCTGGAGTTGAAATGTGTAACACTTTAGAGGGGAAAACAGAGCACTTTAATTACTAAAAGAGCTCGCTGCTAAGGCACTAGGTGATTAAATGCAAGTCAATCCTTTCATCAGTCTACATCCAATTTTGGTGTTCAATATATATCCATTAATCTGCGGGCAAGATGTATGTCTTTATTCCTTGGCAGAGCAATTGCATTCCACCCCACCACCTCTGATAGCAAAAGCTCGCAAAAATGAATCATGTCTTATACTGTAGCATAATCATCTCTCTGTGCATAATGTATTTTATGATGATGTCCACAAACAAGCAGGATGTTGGCTTCTAATAGAATTGGAAATGTAACCATAGCGGAAGATAGTTGCTGTCAGGCAACAAGTACAATAGTAATAACGTTGGGGACAGGAAATTTATACTCTTGAGATTATCATGCTCAGAGCATTTTACCAGTCAGCAAAAAATATCTGCATGATATGATGCACGGTTTCTTTACCCCAAAAGGAGATGCTATGAAATGGTGTACAACTCATGGTGAGCCACCAAGCCAAGCATAGCGCCACCCCCTCCCCAGCCAAGAATAGCTACTGAGCAGGATTAAGAAAAAAAACACACAATTTGAGATAGCAGAGATCATGCATCTAGCACTAATAATGTCAACATTGTATAAGAAAGCTTACAGTATCTACACTGTAGAGGAAGGGTAGGGAAGCTGTGGTCCTCCAGATACTCTTGGTCGACTCCTACCATCATCCCTCACCATTGGCCATGGTGGCTGGGACTAGGAATGCCAGAGAAATAGAAATGGGAGCAAAAATTGATGTCTGGAACAGCAATCAATGCATCAGTTATGAATAATAATCACTGTTGATACTTTCAGTCTGAAAATGATATGTAATTGATAATCTCCACCCCCCAAAAAATTGTGGTGTGTTTCATTTGCCTTTAAATGAAATCAGTGGGGTGGGTTAACATAATAATAGTGTAATTTACATAAATTAATTTCACTGCAGCAGACAGGGAGATAAAAAACTTACTTTGGGGGTGGAATTGCAGTGGAACGGAAGCGGTGCTCCATGTGATGACTACAGGGTGGAATGGGAAATGATGTATTCTTAACATCTGCACTTAGGGATGATGGGAGTTGGATTCCAACAACATCTGGAGGGGCACAAATTCCCATTTGCTGCTTTACGGCAGTGGCGTAGCGTGGGGGGTGCAGGGGGGGCCAGCCACACCGGGCGCAACATCTGGGGGTTAGGGTTAGGGGGCGCAAATCCATGGGTTAGGGGGCACAAATTACTTGCCTTTCCCCGGGTGCTGACAACCCACGCTACGCCACTGCTTTACGGTGCTGGGGTGATACGAGAAATCTGCAGCAGAATCCAACTGTTACCAGCTCTCAGTGAATGCAAGGAATCCTCTGCTCTTTCCTCTAGAGGAACAATTATATAATAATTGCTAAATGGTACCATAATCTGGCAATTTGGGAGAACTGGAGTCCCTGGGGACACAGTCTCAACAACGCTGCTTGCCACATTATATGATACTCACCTGTTTTATTCAATCAGATTTCTCCTTTATAGCATCTCTCCTTGTCTTGTTTTCAGTTTATGCTGCTTTTGAAAAAGATAAATTGATTTTTGGAAGTGCATTTCCAATATCTGAGCATTGATATAAAGAAGGGTGTTGGAGTCCATTGCAAGAGGAAGCTGCTGTGTTTAGATTCAGTTTTGGTTTCTCTCATTTCCCCAGTCTTGAGTTCTCCACATTAGTTTGCAATTAATAAAGAAAGTTCTCATGAGAATTTGTCAGCATTTTTGTCCGCAAATTTCTCCTAGCATGCACATTCTTAGACACAATTTTGCCTATCGTACACATTTTTTGCAAAACAATTTCCCTAATAAAATGATTTTCTGTCATATTTTCACTGATACATGCATATATAGGCAAACTGTACCTTAGTATATGTATTTTTAGCTGGGGAACTGCATTGCAAAGTCCAGACACATGCCAATTTTGAAGGATGCCTTGTTTTTCAATTTGCTTGTTGTTTCAGGAAGTGTGAATTAGGTAAGTTCACCTTTAAAAGAAAAAGGGATCAAATTCTCCCCCCATCCCTATTCTGTGCACCACAAGGACTAATTTAGAACCCATCTTGGGGCATCCCAGTGCAAGGAGCATCCATTGAAGTTTGCTGTGCAGTTTGGAATAGGAGCAGAGTTCTTGAAGCAAACCTCACAGAGGGCCATCTCCCTCCATCCGTCACAGAAAGGCTTTCTGTAAATCACAATTGAGTCATGTTGGCAAAAGAATGTTGGGACGCCTCTCTCAGAGAGGCGTCTATCACATGGTGCAGCAGACGTCGTCATTCTCCTCGGCTGTCAGTCTGGCATTTCTTGTCGGCACTAAATGTACTTTTGAAGTGTTTACTCTGCTTGCGTGGAAGGGAGAAAAATAGCCTTGGCTTGCACAATTGCCAGCATTCTGGTCAGAACAACAGGTAAACTTGGGTGAATTCCAACAATACCCTTAAGGAGATTTCAAATAGCAATTGGGCTTTTAATAAGAAATATAAAGGCTGATTTCCGAAGAATTGATGCTTTTGAATTATGGTGCTGGAGGAGACTCTTGAGAGTCCCATGGACTGCAAGAAGATCAAACCTATCCATTCTGAAGGAAATCAGCCCTGAGTGCTCACTGGAAGGAAAGATCCTGAAGCTGAGGCTACAAGACTTTGGCCACCTCATGAGAAGAGAAGACTCCCTGGAAAAGACCCTGATGCTGGGAAAGATTGAAGGCATAAGGAGAAGGGGACGACAGAGGATGAGATGGTTGGATAGTGTTCTCGAAGCTACCAACATGATTTTGACCAAACTGCGGGAGGCAGTGGCAGACAGGAGTGCCTGGCACGCTCTGGTCCATGGGGTCACAAAGAGTTGGACACGACTAAATGACTAAACGACAACAACAACATCATAACTGAGCTCTAGATCTCACCTATATTGCTGAATTCTTATGTTGAGAACAGAATTTCCTATATTCCCCAAAACTAACTGAATCTTTTGCTCAGAGCTTCTAGCTTCTAACTGGTTTGAGAGTTATTTATTATTATTTGTTCAATTTATATAAACCCCTTCATCCAAAGATCACAGGCTGGTCCACAACATAAAAACACAAACTGAGAAGACAAAATATACAATCAAACAGAAACGAACCAATAAACCCCCCTTCTGCAAACACATTAAAAGGCCGTAGACTATTTAATCAGTTCAAGGCCTGGTTATAGAGAATGTTTTTTGCCTGGGTAGGTAATGAAAGGACCCGCCACCCGCTTGGGGATAAGAAAGACACATGGACACAGTATATTAGGTTAAGTGGCTAAAAAAGGCCACAACTTTATTGATTACAGCATCTGAGAGGTATTGGCTTAGGTATTGGATAAAACAACAGAGTGTGACTCCATCCGCTTAGGGAGGTGTGAATCTAACAAGGGTTAACCACCAGTGGGAGGAGCCTGTTGATGCAAATACAACTGAAAGCTCCCCCTGATGTCACCGGGGGTCGTGCCATGGCCCTAGCCACCAGCAAGGGCGTCGGACGGGATCCATGACCTCCGGATTCCTTTAGCGGAATACCCATAAAGTGGAGGGGTAGGCGATGGTCACACCCTGCCCTCCAATACACAAACATATTCCAATGCCTAACCACCAATTCCTAAAAGTTGTGACGATTTGCTACGAGGTAGATGAAAAACCAAGTGGCCGATGCCAATTTGCCAGTTGGATAAAAATTCCTACCAGGCCCCTTGGACAACCAAGGTGACCAACCACAATGTCAAGAACCAAGCAATGAACTAAAGGGAGGGTGGGTGGGTGATCCGATGAAAACCAGCAGCGGAATGAAAGGGAAGTGCTGCCGCGGCCACGTTTGAGTGGCAAAACCCCGCCCCCAAGCTTCCACCTGATTGGTTGGCTACCTGGGGGCGTGGCCCGGCAGCCAGGCCAGCTGGGCAGGGGCTGGAACGCCTCCTTCCAATGCAGGAAACAGCTCCTGCTCACAACTCCTCCCCTCTGTAAGGAGGAGAGGCTTTCTCACAGTGACCAACTGGATTTATTAAATTCCTACCCAGCCCTTCTTCCCAAAGGAGCCCAGAGGTCAATGAGACCTGAGTACTATAGCACTCTCCTTTTGGGATTTCTCAGAGACTGGTATTCAGAGGCACCTCACTGCCTCTTCCCACCCCTCTGCATCTGCCGCCTGAGGCAGCCACCTCCGTTTGCCTATTATTAGGGCTGGCCCTGAAGATATTTGGGAACACAAGGAAGCTTTGTTTGGAGAAAACAAAAGGAGCCTGTCTTCCTGCTCAACCCATCCCCTGCAACCAAGGCATTCACGTCTGGCTCTTGTCCGTTCCCTGGTGACAATGCCCTTTCTTCTTTGTTTTACATCCCTGCTGGGCTGGAATTGAATGTTGCTTGCTCCCTTTCCTATTACGTTTCCATTCAATCTCCAATTATATTTAATTTAAAAAAAAAAACAAAAAAACACACACACACACAAATCCGCCTCTCCTCTCTTTGTCCAGCATCCCATAGGGGAAGCAAAGGGCAGGTTACTGTAAAAATGCCAACGCAGGAGCAAATAAAAGGCAAGTCTCGCTACTGTGTTGTGCCAAGAAGGGCAGCAGATCCTGAGGTGAGCATGAAAGGCACTTTCAAAAGAGCCTGTTCGTGTGGCTGTCAGAGAACTGCGGGGTATAAAAGGGTTCGGGCTTTCATTTTTCTTCTTCTTCTCCCCTGATGCCTGCGAGTCCACGCTCCTAAAAGCAAACTACCATTTGATCTCGAAGCTAAAAATAACCGTATACAGTGTAGGAGAAGATCCAATCTGTGGTTTACCCACATCCAATTTTTAGAAGCTTAGCCTCCTATTTTAAAGCTTATTTGGACCAGGCAGGGGCTTAGAGGTTAAGCTGGTGGATTGTGCATTTTATTCCCCAAAAGCATTTTCCAGAAGGCTCAGGCTGATGCTGCGGGATGGAGCCCTGTGCAAGGAGCCTAAGGCCTAGAGCAGCTTCTGAAGTACACACTACCTATCTTTGCTGTAGTAAAAATGGGTATTTGGCCAAAGATTGTGCCCCAAACTGAAGATCTTGCAAAGAAAATAAAATTCAGTGTGTTGAGAGGCGCAAGATTCCATTCATTTCTTCAAAGAGTACCAAACTCTGGCTTGGATTTGCCATGGCCAGCAGCATTATCTAGTCATAATAATAATAATATTAATAATAATAATTTATTATTTATACCTCGCCCATCTGGCTGGGCTTCCCCAGCCACTCTGGGTGGCTTCCCAAAAAAATATTAAAATACTGTAATCCATCAAACATTAAAAGCTTCCCTAAACAGGGCTGCCTTCAGATGTCTTCTAAAAATCTGGTAGGTGTTGTTCTCTTTGGCATCTGGAGGGAGGGCATTCCACAGGGAGGGCGCCACTACCGAAAAGGCCCTCTGCCTGGTTCCCTGTAACTTGGCTTCTCGCAGTGAGGGAGCCGCCAGAAGGCCCTCAGTGCTGGACCTCAGTGTCCGGGCAGAATGATGGGGGTGGAGACACTCCTTCAGATATACTGGACCGAGGCCGTTTAGGGCTTTAAAGGTCAACACTAACACTATGAATTGTGCTCTGCCCCACCAGCCTCTGCCACTGGCCAGCTCTCTCCTTCCTGCTTTCTTGCATCTACCAGTCCAGGGGAGGGCACTGCCTGATAGCTTCTTCCTCCTCTTCAATCCCAAGAGTTGCCTTTTTAGAACTCAGCAGGGAGAGGGGGGGCAAAATTAGAATTAGCTTGCCTGTCATTGACTCTGGCACCTACTGTTGGCCTCCCACCCTACCAATCCCAATGGGCAACAGCCCAACACTGACCAGAGCAAACCAGAGGGAGGGCTTAGGAGTGTCATTTGGCCTAGGTCTTAAGTTTAAATGGGACCTCATTGCATTTAAACACGTGGCAGAGGAGAGGCAAGATTCACACTGACACAGTCTCCGATTTCTTGGAAAAAAACACTGGACAGGAGGGAATCCATGTAGAGGTGGGGACAGTCCCAGCAACTGAGCCATTGGGTAAGACCTATCGAGGATGAGCTGCTATGCTCACCAGGCCTGACACTCCACCAAGTCTGTGCAAATCATATTCTTGCTAATAAAGGGTTAACCTCCTGGTTGCACAGTGTAGTTTTCTGATGGTTTACTCCTGACATGTACAAAGCTAAAAATTACACTTGTTGTCCTGCCCATATTTATCTCTGCCAGCCCCCATCAGTGGCACATGGCCCTCAAAAGGTTGCCCAGAATGGAATGTGGCCCTTAGTCCAAAAAACATTCCCCACACCTATTTTCAGTTAACACTATCTGATCGCCATATGCACTTGTCTGTATTTTTTTATTGTATTTTGTCTGTTTTGGGAATCGTATTTTGTTTTCGGAATCATTTCTTTTAATCGCCATTAGTTGACTTGAGTAACACCTATGCCAGCGGTTCTCCACCTGTGGGTCCCCAGATGTTGTTGGACTACAACTACCATCATCCCTGAGCTCTGGCCTTGCTTGCTAGGGGTGATGGGAGTTGTAGTTCAGCAACATCTGGGGACCCACAGGTTGAGAAAGGCTGACCTATGAATTATAAGGGAGGAGGTATGCATTGTGATACAAATGAATGCAAAAAAATTATGCATGTATCCTCAGCTCCAAACGTGGTACCCCATCACCCCGACACTTGGCCCCTCTCTGAGCAAGCTGCTCTCCTGCACGCTTGGGAATTAGGGATCTGCGCTGGAGTAATCTGTCACTGGCAAGTGGCAACGCTTGCTGTCACAGTAGTAGAGTAGCAATCTGTCCGGGTGATGACACACTGTGATCACAACTGTGTTTCTCAAGGCGTCCCGCTGGATGATAAATTCTTCTGTGTCAAGGCAAAGTGCTGCTTTTGCTTTTCTGTTTCTAATGCCAGACTATTTAACACTGGGAGCCACAGATATGACAGCATCGCGAAGTGTCCTAGCTCTTCATTCAGTAAATACTATGTCGGCCAGCTGCTTAGATGTCTGCCAGCTGCTTGGTTTCCATTTGCCTATTGGCTGTCTGATCTTAACATGGAACAGATCTCTGGGTGTGAGATCCTCAAAGGTTGCTGAGTTTCTGAAGTGTGTGAAGTATGAGGTTCCTGAGGTGTGTGAAGTATGAGGTTGCTGAGTTCCTGAAGTGCTCTAGAGAGCCAGTGTAGTGTAGTGGTTAAGAGCGGTAGACTCGTAATCTGGGGAACCGGGTTCGCATCTCCGCTCCTCCACATGCAGCTGCTGGGTGACCTTGGGCTAGTCACGCTTCTCTGAAGTCTCTCAGCCTCACTCACCTCACAGAGTGTTTGTTGTGGGGGAGGAAGGGAAAGGAGAATGTTAACCACTATGAGACTCCTTAGGGTAGTGATAAAGTGGGATATCAAATCCAATCTCCTCCTCCTCCTCCTCCTCCTCCTCCTCCTCCTCCTCCTCCTCCTCCTCCTCCTCCTCTTCTTCTTCTTCTTCTTCTTCTTCTTCTTCTTCTTCTTCTAGGAACTTGGCATATATAGTATTTATTTTATCATTTCAACAACCCTGTAAGATGGGATGAGAACATTCTTTAGAACTATATACCTATTGTCTGGAAGTTAACAGCAGGACAATG